>NW_023502300.1:0-68804 GCF_013396075.1 Fusarium subglutinans
TATTTCTTAGTAAATTTTAATTTTTATAAAAAAAATAAATTCTTAAGAAAAAGGCTTAAAATTAATATATTTAATTTTATAAAAATACTAAGAATTTAAAAAATATATTATTAAATAGCCCTTTTTTTAAAGAGAATTATATAATTTTCCTAAAGTGCTGACTAAGCTAGTTATATAGTTATTTAAAGATATATCTGTTTTTCTACTCCGTAGCTGCACATGACTTTTACACTCAAATTTTAGTGTGACCGACTGTCTCAAGATTTTATGCATGTCTCGGGGTTTTGTGCCCAACTAAGCAAGCTTAGTTGGCCCCCCCACGGCCCGAGCCAACGGGTACTGTGACGACCAGCTAATTTACACTAAAGTGCGCAAATAAATAAGCTTTCAGAGACCTCGAAAAGGTTAAGTTAAATTGGTCGAGTTAGGGCGAATTTATACTAGCCTCGCATCAGATAAGGGAAATCAAGCTAAGATAAGCATGGCCAGGTCGATCTGGCCCGACGATTTCCCGACACCTAGCCTGTCAATTGTTAGATCATATCAAACACTTGAAGGGGAATCCCTATATTTTAAGTTAACCCTGTCAAATTTACTTCTCTAAAATGGCAACCAAGTATCTCAACAACTTGTTCTCGCACCCTACCAGTATCGTTGACCCTGAATCGCGAAACATGGCCACTTAGTCAGCGGCCGTCGGTGGTGTTTCTACTTAACACCCTCCAACTTCTTCAGATCCTGCAGCATCTGGAGCACCTCGTTCTGCGACAATGTAAATCGTCTCTTATGACGCTCAGCCAGCTGCTGTTGCCATTCCTCCGTAGCTATGATAAGCAAGGCGTCGACTAGCGGATCAACCTGATGCATATGCTCTACAAGCGCTGCCATCTCTTCTGGGGTAGGAATGATAGTACCGCCGCTGTTGTCCGCACTGGTCCCAAAGGCTCCCGGATATGTGCCATGTGTTTCTTTGATAGAGCGTTGAAGGTGATACAAGAGAAAGTTGATTTGGGTATAGAGTTCCATGAAGGGTGCCATTTTTGCTGTGAGAGAGGAGAAGTAAGCCTTTGGGTTAGTGGTTTGGGTTACTGTGCCGAAGTCGGTATTCGGTACTGTGGTGCAAATTAAGAGCGCTACAGGAGCTTATATATATGTATTGGTAAACCTGTACAGCGGGTTTGTTCATGCAGAATAAGGTAGCATATATGTCATATTATCGAACAATCCGGAGTTGCTGCAAAAGACCTAAAAAAAAGGCATTACAGAGAAACAATCAAGGACTTGCTTCATGGATGTTATGCTATGAACATACATTCTAGATTTCATGGAAGCGTCTATAGCATGAACATAGTTCAGGATGGAACGGGAAAACAAAGCGAGTTATAACCCTTTATTGACTTGCTGTCCCTGGGGGACGCCTGAACAGAAGGATAACGATTGTGCTTGCTAGACATGATATCCGCTATGTACAGTTCTTCGAAAGCCCCAGTTCGGTCACCCGTCAAAGCGCCTGCTGACCTTACTCCTGCGACGACTCAATTGTCTCGCATTCAGGATTGACCTGGCCCTAAGAAAACATCCAAGCAGTAGACAGACGCCAGTATGCATTGGCTGGCGGAGGCCAATAATATTTGTATTCTGGCAAGGAAGGCAGAGATTGTTAGTTCGGGTGAACGAAGAGATGAAATGAGAAGGTTTAAATGGGTCGAGGGATGCAATTGGAGTTGTTACCCCGCAAGTTCCGTCTACTAGCGGCAGTTCTTATCGACGATGCCGTCTTGGCAGTCTAACAGCCATGAACTCCCCTTATCGGGCACTGGCGTTGGAACTATTAATCGTTAGCCCGAACCACTTCCATACTGAGTTTAACTTGAACACTGGATGACTTAGAATGGGGTCAGAAGAAGCTGTGGCTAGCTGAAATGCCTTCTGGAATGGAGGAGACAGCCCTAATCCCTTGGTGGCTTGGGCCTGGACTAATCGGCAAACCCACCTGAACTTGCACCTCCAATCACTTTAGTGCCTGATCCGTGCTTCCGTCCGCCACCAAGGACCGGCCGTCGCGACTGTGCCGTTTTCGATATTTTCGTACTCAGCCGTATCAGCTAGTGGACGTTAGCTCTTACGTTAAGACTCTAGGCCAAAGAGACGAGAGTTGAGAGGACAGAGGATTCAAATGGGCGGGTCGTCAAGGAAGGCTATTGAAGTTAGATTCTGGAGTAATATATAGAGACGGCTGGGTCTCTGTTCTCGAGCACCCGACCTGGACATGTAAAACTGAAGAATACAACGGGAGACAAACAAAGAAATAGTATACTGCTATTGGCCAATCATGACTTGGCATGCCCAACTTGTAATGGTGCTGGCCTTGGTCGGCCTCGCATCAGCACAGTGCACCGGCATGTCAGACGACTGCTCCTCCAACCCCATTCCACTGCGGAAATTCAATCCCTACAACTTCCAAGCTACATCATGCAACCTCAAGTGGAAAGATGCTTGCGTCGGGAAAAAGAACGGCCATAAGCAGCAAAAGCCTCCTCCTTACTGTCTTTGCACTTCTGGGGACTACCCCTCCGGGCTGCTCCCAGTCGACGGTTACACACTGGCGATGCAGAAGGATGACGCCGATGTCAAACCAAAGCCGGCTAATTATACTCTCCACGGTCTATGGCCCAGCTCGTCGGGAGGCAATGGCGCAAAGGACCAGCCGTACGGGTGTCTTCACGGCGAGGAGTTTGATGAGACGATCCTCAAGACCTTTAAGGAACTACTAGATCACTTCTGGCCGACGGACCCAAAATATGGAAACACGATGCAATGCTTCATCCTATCCGAATGGATGAAGCACGGCACCTGCGCCGTCATTCCCGGCGTAGACGGTAACGCATTCCGCCTACCGCAGGAGTCTTACTACCGCACTGCGTTTGTATTAGCGAATGAATTCAATGCCAACGCTGAGTTGCGTCAGCGGCTCGATGATCCTGGGTCGGATGATCTCGAGTCAAATGTCAGCACAGGCTGTGTACAGTGCGCCTATCTCGCTACCGTGGGCTGGGAGGGCACTGATGTACAGAGCGTGCCGCGCATGTCGGGTGATTGCGTTGATCAATGCTTTTCATGCGGTGATAGCTGGGACTTGTGTAAGCCTGCTCAGCTAAATAGCACCGTTGAGCTGGACCCGAGCAATGCGCCGCTGGAAGCGAGCGACAGCGGAACAAGCAGTGATGCGGTGGCCAACTTTGCAGCGCTGGACTTGGCCATCCCAGCCTTTAGCAGCAGCGATAAGATATCACCCTGGGATGGCACTTGGCGCTCCTTCGGTGCAGAGCAGGGAGGGTCTGGCAAGTTCGAGTTCGCGCAGACTTTTACTGACAAGGTTTTGACGGTCACTACTGACAGTCCGTATCCCCAGACATGCAACTACGAGCGGCGTGGGTCTAAAGAGCTGATTCTGCGATGCGGAGGTAATAGACTTGAGGAATGTTTGGTGCAGCGACTACCTGATATCGGCGAGCTGGAGGCAGCATTCCTAGCCTGCAATCATACTGGGCAACCGGCACCGGCAAGTTTCTACGCTGCGATGGACACACCTGGCTGTGGCAACTTTCTCATGTTCCGATGTAAGGCATCGGCCAAAGGTTGTTCCTTTTCTCCGGACGCTATCTCACCGCCGTCAAAGTCTGAGACCAAGACCAAATCTGAGCCTGAGCCTAGCCCTGTCAGCCACTCCCAGCCTGGCATTGCCGGTGCACCTACTTCGCTCCTGGGTTTATGGCGTTCACTTCAGGTATCCAGCCACCATGAAGACGGCCTCGCGAATTGGAGCTTTACATCAGATGGCCAGGCGTCGCTGAAGTGGCCCAACCATCCTGAGCGCGGCGTGGAGAGCTACTCAGTGTCTCACTCTAGACAGGAACCCAACAAAGTACTCCTCGCTAGCGCCAGTGGTGCTGTCACTACCTGCCACTTCAAGTTCCAGTACCAACCAGTATACTCCTACGCCGTGCTCGACTGTACATCAGGAGATAAGAAGACGCAGTGGGCCATGGGGCGGTGTAATCCATGCAGCGCTGAGTGTCGCTACTCGTGCAGTCCTGAGAACGACAACTGCGGTGCGGGTTCGTGCGACCCGGCTGATTCATCAGCTACTGGAGCACGTCCCCCGCCTAACGAGCATAGATGGTGCACTCCCGAGGATTCTGGCTGTTGGCCTACCAAGACGGCTATCAAGAAGTTAGAAAAGGCTCTTGACCCCACAGTACCCCGACTCGGTCTCCAGTGGGGCAATTACCCCACGCCGCAGCCCGCACCAGTTCCGACGGGATCAATCAACAACCAGGCCTTTTACGGTCTAGGCAGCACGGGTCTCAAGGCGCTGTACTATTATGAGAATATCGAGGAAATGCAGCGACCGTGCTTTAACACCAAAGACGGCGTTAATATCTGGAACACCGCGTCCGACATGTGCAAGGCAGCACTGCACCAAAACGAATACCGCAACTGGAACCCCTTCATCGTCGTCTTTCCTCTCAACCAGCGCCATATAACAGCTGCGCTCAAATTCGCTGCGCAGCATCGTCTGTGTATCGCAACAGCAGGCACGGGCCATGAGTACAACAGCCGCAACTCATGCCCTACTGGCGGCATCCTCATCCGCACGATCCTGCTTAAGAACAAGGAGTTTCTTCCGACCTGGAGCGAAGATCCAGTGTTGGCTCCCGCTGGTGCATTCCGCTTTGGCGCTGGGTCTATCTTTGCCGAGATGCATGCTTTTTCTGCCAAGTATGACCGCGTTGTGGCGTCGGGATGGTGCTCTACCGTTGGCATGACAGGATACCATCTTGGCGGTGGCCACGGTCCTTTTGCACCCTCCATGGGCCTTGGCGTCGATAACGTGCTCGAGATTGAAGTTCTGCAAGTCGGTCGCAACGCACACGGCCACATTGTCGTTCACAAGAAGATGGCCAGTCGTCGGAAGAATCCTCAGCTCTTCTGGGCCATGCGCGGTGGCGGCGGTGGTGTCTGGGGCGTCATCCTCTCCATGACGCTCCGCGCTCACCCTGTACCGGATGGAGGTTTGAGTCGCGTTTTCATGTCCCAGTCCGGCACGTTTTGCCCCGGTCCAAAGGACAAGTTTGGCTACGAGTGGCTGCGTGAGATGTGGCCTCGCTTCGCAGAGTGGCAGTTGAGGCTCAACTCCAAGGTGAGCACGCAGCCTGGCTTCTTTATTGACACCAGCAAGTACAAGAAGGGCGACCTTTGCACAGCCACTTGGACTTTCAACTTTGAGTACTTCTACGCTGGTGGTCAGAAGGAGCAGGAGTATGCTATGTTCCGAGATAGTCTCAAGGACGTGCTGCAGACAAAGGCTGTGCAGGAGGATAACTTCAACTCAGCGTATGAGTACCTCCTTTCCATGCCTCCAAACAAGTTCCAGATCTCGGTTATGAACCCCCTGCCCGCTCCCCACGAGCCCTCCGACGATGCCACAGGCTCACAAAACTCAGTCTTTGTCTCCCGCCAAGACATGGAGACAAAGTTCGCCTCGACCATGATGGACGTGCTGGACATCTGTGTCGCCAGCCTCAAAACCCCCGACAAGACATCCCCAGACCCGATGGGATACCGCTGCGGCTTCCACTACCTCTACACCTCGATCACCGGTAATCTCGGCAGTGCACAGCCAGATGACACAGCTATATCTCCCGGCTTCCGCTCGGGTCTAATGCTATGGAACGCACGCACTCTATCGACGAAGCAGTGCGAGGACACGATCTACAAGCTTGGTAGGAACAGTTATTTCTCTGAGAGTTCGTATGTGATGCATAATTGGACGGATAGGTACTGGGGTGAGAAGAGGTATGAGCAGTTGCTTGCTGTGAAGAGGGCGCACGATCCAGAGAATTTGTTCTGGTGTCATCATTGTGTTGGGGATGATCCTGATGATGCGTATGGGAATCCGCTGGGTGTGAAGAAGGAGAAGGATATTAAAGTTGATTCGTACAAGAGGGATGAGTTATAGTGGTCGCGTGGTGCGCTGAGAGAGTACGGGTTGCATGTCAAGAACTGGGCTACATTGTAGTAGTCAGACAGTTGCGTTTGTACTATAGGTCAATTGTTCTGGTCACTACATACCACGATGAGCTACAGGCTTACGCTACAATATGCCGCAAAGATGAATAAAGGTGACTAATCATATAGATAGAACAAATTTTGTGCGCTTAAATACTTTATGTGATCCCAGCTTATCATGTCAATACCAGAATCGCCATATCGCAGCAGATGAAGAGGTTACATGTTTCCGATAACTCTAGAAAGATATATTGGCCAAATGCGACATTAGCTGATATAGTGTGATTTCCAGAAACCCCTGGACATTTTAACGTCTGAAATAGAGAAATGTTAAAATCGGTATTGGCAGACGAGTTTCGTGGCGCATGCTGATGGGGAATGAGATTAGCATGGAAGGGGGCCAAGGGCGCTGGGTTTAGAGGCGTACTTAGACAGACTTGGAAAAATGGAGTCACTGGGCTGCGGAAAATTAAGCCAACAAATCCAGTCACATAGTTTTGTAAAGTATGTCCTAAAGTAGTAGTAATGATAGGGTCGGTTTCTGGAGACCGGGGCAATGGGGTAATGGGGACATTTAACGAACAGAATTAATTAACTAAGAATGATATTATATCTATTTACAAGACCAAGAATTCTGCTTCTGCTTGTGCTCACTTGTCGAAGATACCATAAGTGTTTGCTTAGTGGCTTAGCGCTTGTGGTTTTGCTATCCAGAGATCTCCAGACACCTGCTCCTGCGAATTTCACAAGACTATGGCGGGCTGTTCATTATTATGTTCGTAGGACAAAGAAATATCTAATCGCAAGAACGACCAGCAGCTAATGTCGCCGTTCAGAAACCTTCAATATGTTCATACGCGTCTCATCGTGTTTTTGACCGAACACATGCATGATTCTCACCCACACAATGGACCCCTGGAAACAATTAGTCAAATGTTTAGTCCTAACCAAAACGTATAGAAAGAGTTACGAAACTCCTTTTAACGTTTCGTTTTTTTACGGCCGCGACTCCCTACTAACTATAGAGGGGCAATCACCAACAATTCCGCGAGGTCCAACATTTATCTTGAACACCGTAAAAATGTGTATTGACTGTTCAGCCACTGGTAACAATGACAAATATCCGGCTATAACCTGCGCTACGCATGGTTCGGGTAAAGGCAGCAGCAAAGCTACATTGCAGGAAGAAAGTATTAAAATGAGGAGGATACCCCAGGAGGAAGCAGTTAAAGAGAGGAATGATCGATTCCATGATGGCAATACCCGAGCGGAAGGCGTTTTCGCGCAACATTGTTCTGAATGCTCAAGCCTCAGGGCCTTGTCGGATGCAGACAGGGCCCAGAAGAAACTACAAGACGCAATCCAGGACTTGCATGATACAAAGGAGCGCAACGAACAGGTTGAGAAAGAGCTTGAAGGTCTTTCCAAGTCCGCGGATCAGTACGTCACAGAACTCAGAGGCCATGTTCAGTATGCAGACTACTACCAGATAAGACTCGCCATGGCGGAGTGCAAGTTGGATGTGTCTGAACTCACTGCCGGCTTTGAGGATTTCGTTGAAAGGCGGCGGTTGAAGAAGGAAGCTGGAAGGGAAGATGCCTTCTTGGCCTCGGCGCATGAAGGCGAAGAACGGAGATGGAAGAAGAAGTTGGAAAAAGCGGAAGAGGATGTGCGAGAGGCAAGGACTAGGACGAAGCTGCGAGAACAAAAGCCACGATCAGTCTTTTGGAGTTGGTGATTGGAATAAAGACCTGTCACTAAGGTGTAAACCCTCAGAGATGAGAAGCTAAGTGCTGCGTTTCCTTATGTACATTGCTCAGAGTCACAGAACTCAGTTTTGGGAGTTACAGCCTTGTATGTAAGTACCAATGCTCAATCAACAAGAAAGCTGTTATATGTAAACAATCGATATCACTGGGGACAGGGTTTGGGGTACAAGAAACGATTCAGAGAGTGACTAGAGCGACCAACCAACGAGATAGAGACGGACTGAAACGAGTGAGGATACAAATTCCAAACACCTGCGATTCCACCAAACATGAGTTCCAAGTAGCCAAATCTGTGACACATCTTCAAGCTCGATCTGAATTGCGTTGTCATCCTTCCAACCACATCCCAAACATAGCGGAAGCAAAACCCTAATCAGAGGCAGGGGAAGAAGTCGTCTTAACTGGCTTGGTAGAAGGAGGAGACGAAGGAAGATCATCGCCGGGAGAAGAGGAGCAAGAGCAACCAGAACAGCGAGAACAACGAGAGGAGGAAGACGGAGAAGGAGAAGGAGAGGAAGAGGGGGAAGAAGAGAGAGATGGAGCGGGAGATGGAGAAGGAGATGGAGTAGAGGTAGCTCCCCTAGGAATATCATTAAGCTCCTTCTCGTTAACTGTGACCTTGGCCGCTGTCTTGAAGACGATTTTGTCGTTCAAGGCCTTCACCTCGGCTTCCAACTGAGAACGAACTTGTTCGTCATCCGGTTCTTCGAGCCGGGCTAGGTGCATATCGCGGCGTTTGGTACGTCTCGGTTCCTCCAACCACTCTCTGGCCTCCTCCGTGTTTTGGAACCCTGCAACTATAGGTTTGAGAGCTTTAGACTGTAAATAGCATGGGAGGAGTCATGAATCTTACACTCAGCTCCCGGATACTGGTAAGTGTCTTCCAGGACATCGTTATAGTCGGTTCGGAACCCCCAATTGCGTCCAATACTGACGGCATATACTGACTTTCTCTTCTTACCCATGCTTGTGTTGTTGAGGATTAAGGCTAACTGTGAAGCTGAGTACGGGTTAGTCTTTCGAGGAAGGAAGAATGGAGTGAATTGGAATAGACAATGGGGAGATGGTCGACTACAGTGTAGGAATGAGGTTAGCGACGTAGTAAAGATAGAAGAGGGAGCAAAGATCTGGTAGAAGTGAAAGAAGCTGATGATCGAAATTGATGATTCTGAGAAGAAGGCAGGAGGACACATGTGAATCTTTATAGATAATTATGGCCTACTTGGCCGCCATAGCCCATTCAAGAACCACGCAAACAGTGAGGAGAGGGACGAGGGGAGGAGCATTGTGTCCATGGTGTTCCGCAGTCATCCCTACCAGAACGTCCAAGCCACTCCCTCTCAACTTTCTCAAGTCATCTCAGGTCGACCTGCTCCCAAGGCCAAAACGACTTGCTCGTGATACGTTATCTTACACGATGATGTGAACTAACTATTTGCGGAGTTGCCGAGCTTCAATGCCTCCCGGTCCGGGCCATTGATGTTACAGACGGGAGGACAGGTACTGATCGAGGGGTAGGTACTTTAGCCCTCCAACTCGGAAACGTCCAATGGGAAGCATAAGCTATGGATGTGAATAATGTCAATGACGTGTCGCAGATCAGCATTGGAAGATCTGTAAGCCGTGGGAATGCAGGGAGGGCAGTTGATACCGGCAATGAGAATGTCATTGCTTTTTTTCTCTCAAGACCACCACTGCAAGGAGTCTTGTGATGAGCCGATTCCTTGGCTCGAACATGGTCTAGACACTGCGGCTGAGCGTTTGTTTGCCCCTCAACCTTATCACCCTACTTTAGGGTCAAGTCTGCGATCTTCTGTCTCATCACATATCTCGACTTGCAGCTTTAGCGTGCTCTCGCTCTGTCGCGTCTGGTCCTGTGACTCGGAATTCATCGCTGCCACCTTTTGCCCCCTCAACAGTTTCGCAAATCTGGGAAGAATTGGGCTTAGTTCGATACTTGTATATGCATATACCGGGGGGTTGCTCAGGATTGCTCTTTGTACCTCTCTTAGCCTGCACTCCAATTCCAATTCGGTGACGCAACTATCTCAGGAATGCGCTTCGAGCCCTCCCGATTATTCCGAGACGAATGTTTCGGTAGCGATTGTCGCGGGATGATACTAAAGGTGGCTTCTTCTTTATGAGATATCGAGCCGACTTTCAGGGAGTCTGCGATGCCCCCTTCGTTTTTTTCGTTACAAATATCCTCTTCCTCTTCATCAATGCTTTGCGGCCAATCGATCGTTGTCCAGGCGCGAGTTTCATAAATCCCGCTTATCCCCCCCATCACTTAGACCATCAGTCCACTGTCGCGCAACTTCAACATTATATCTTTGCCATCTACTGCTATCTTCTACCAAACTGCCTTTATCACTATACCTCTTCCATACTCTATTGCTCTTCTTCATAGTATCTCATTGCACCATGTCTTCCTCGTCTTCACTCACTCACTCAACAATCTCTGGAGCTGATAACCGCGGCTCTGGAGGGTCGAGTGGGGGTCAAGCTAGCAGCAACGGCTTTGGGGGAACTGCAGAAACCCCATCCCCTTCTGGTACTAGGCAGGCCGCTAGCCATGATTTTGAGTCTCGCCGGTCTTCGCCCACGCCTAGCCATTTTGGTACTAGCCAGTCCAATGTCTCTGGCTCTCACCAAACCTCCCTGCACCCTGTTTCCCCGCGAGCCCATACCGGGGAAGGTCGTCAGCAATCATCTTTGGAGGATTTCTGGTCTAGAGATGATGATCCCCGCCCTCTTGCTGCTCGCAAGTTGCTCAGGACCCCGGATGATGAATGGATCCGGTTTGTGAACGCGGCTGCTCGCAATTCCGGATACACTGTTCCACAACTGTCCATGGCAAGCACTTTGGCAAAGAAGAACAAAACCTGGAAAGAATCTCGCAACGCCGTCCTCAAGATCAATGTAGATCCTGATACCAGTCACATGTTGAGCTCAGAGGCCATCCTTACCAAGTGTGCAAATCTTGGCCCCCCTTTCGACGCTATCAAAGCTGTGCAGTTCCCTCCACTGGAGACGGATCGGGTCCTGTTGATCGTTCATAGCGACCTCAGCGCTCGAGAGATTCGAATGCACGAGGAAAGATTAAAAACCATTATTAGCACCCAGGATGCGCAGTGTACCCTGAGGAATTCCACATCAGCCCTGCAAACATCACTCGCACCGAGGTTGACAAAATGAAGACTTCCAAAAACAAGGCTTATAGAGACAGGGCTACCCGGGCCAAGTTCAAAGACCCCGAGAAGAACCTGAAGTTTTGGAAGAGAGAAACAGGCCTCAACATCCATAGGGCATACTGGAAGTACGGCCGTTTATGGTTTGTCCTGCGGAATCGCGAGGAAGCCCAGACTGCTGCTTCAGGGAAAATGTATACTTTGGAAGGACTGCAAACTTCGTTCGAGTAAGTAGAGCAGACCGATCAATGCACAACAATATTCTAACCCCGCTCTTAGTTTTCTTGATCCCAAGTATGTGCCCAAGCAGTGCTTCAACTGCCAGGACTTCGGTCATATGGCAAAGCAATGCCCCAACGAGGTTCGATGCGGTCGGTGCTTAGAAGCTCATAAGACAAGCGAGTACAAGGCCAAGCAAGATAAATACAAATGCTTTTTCTGCGGCGGCGCTCATCCCAGCTACTGGCTGAGATGTTGCAGGCACCCTCGGGTTCTGGATGTACTGCACAGGTGCAGTCTATGGCGAGGCCGGGCATCCTGGGATACCAACGGACAGGAGCCTGAGTCTTCTGGGCGGTCAGTTTCGCCTGGTATATCCACTGAGAACGAAAGTCCTCGGTCCAGGTTTGGAATTCAGGAGCTCCTTCGCGAGATCCTCTCTGATCAAGGCGCAGCAACACCCGATGAACCTCTGCTTTCTCATGCCCTCGGCAGAGGTGGAGATATCTTGTTTCGCCTCGTCGAAGCCTTTGTGCGCGTTGCTGCAGGTAACCTAGGACCTACCCTTCCAACCAACCCCGGTTACCACGCACCTCAACCACGCAGGGCATCACCTTCACCTTCAGTCCCATCTATTCACAGCCGCCTGGGCACGGTCACTGGGGATCTATCTCTAGCTAACAGCTCAAGAGCATCGGCAAGGGTCCTTTACGACTATGCTAACCGATCGCCTTCTCGGCAGACTCCATCGCCTGATGAATCTCTGTATGGATCTGGCTTGAATAGCAACGGCGCTTCCCCGGCGAGGCAGGTATCTGTTGAGCCCCCGTTCTCCTCTTACTCTGAGCTGAGTGACGCGGATCTCTTTATGGATACCTTCGAGGAAGAAGCCCAGCAAGAGGTCTTCGAGCTCTCTGCTGATTGCCCAGTTGAATCAATCTTTGAGCTCTCTGCCGACCATCCTTTGTATCCGGAAGGCCACGAGTCTCCAGCCGTCGCACAACAGGCTGAGGATACCTGTGATATGGTGCCGTCGGACTCTGCTCCGGATGTTTCCCTGGATGGCCTTCCTGAGCTCAGTCGCGATATGATTGCCGGAATCATCTCCATCCCTTCTACACCTATCGGTTCAGAGGGCGAAGTCGACTGGGATTTCATCCCTGATACTCCTCCTGGCCTTCTTACTTGTGCTGTCACAGCCGATGAACCCAAGCTAGCGGAGGATGAATGCGATTCTTCCACAGAGACCTCAGTTGCCCGCAAGCGTCGCCGATCCTCGTCTACTGCCACAGATCAGTCGAGTAGCGCAGTGACCTCTCAGGTCTGCCCAGAAGAACCACAGCAGCCGCTCGCTGTACCTCCTTATTCACCGGAAGTTGGCAGCTCATCAGCTGTGGTTCCTTGCTCTCTCCCAGACTCGGACGCCGCTTCTCAGCCTCTAGAGGGGCCTCCTCCAACAGAGAGTTTGTCCATTGGATCTTTGAGTGTCAGGAAGCGGCGTTGGAGGCCGGATGAGGACCTTGACATCCTCGCATCTCCAATTAGCGTCAAGAAGCTGAGAGTTGAGGACTCCCTAGTTCAGGACGGTGGTGAATCGGCTTTGGCGGCGCCGTCCCCAACTAGCCCAACCTCCGGGCCTCTTGCAGTCACCAGCACTGTTGTATCCGACGAGCCTCTCCCTACCAACAGCGACAGCTCCTTGCTCTTGCAGGCGAATCCTAGTACACCTACACTCAGAAGGTCTCGCCGTGGCGTTCAGCCTTCGTTCACACCTGGGTCTTCAACGGCGTCTAGTTCTAGCAGGTCTAGCTCTGGGTCATCGTTCGTCACGGCTGGCTCTAGTCCCAACACTTCAGGTCTGTTGGAATCTCCCGCCAACCCCAGCCACGATCCATCTGACCAGCTTGCTGGAGATGACAGCAGCCCCGTAGCGGGGACGTCTCAGAGCTCGCTTCAGATTGCTCCACGCGAAAGCACACGAGTCTTGCGACCTCGGCGAGGACTCACAGATGACGACGAGATAGCAGCCCAGCTGGAGAGAGACGCTTCTCAAGCTTCTCCCAGTGACCAAGAGCTGCTGCAGCATGACATCGGCCCTGAGTCAGCGGCTGCTTCTGGGGAGGAGGATGGATCTGACGATGAATATAGCCCTGGAAGGAAGGCAAAGGCCCGGTCAAAGCGTAAATCTAAGACTGGTTCAAGAGGGAAAGGCAAGGGTATTGCAAGAGAGGCACCGGACACTGGCCCTAAACAAACGAAGCTGGACCGGTATTTCTCTTAGTTTTGGACATGTGTTTTGGCGTTGAGGAGGAGATGGACGGTAAATTGTTCGGTAGATGTCATATGAAGGCATTCCGGCTGTTAGCATTATTGTTCTCGGTATACTAGGATCGTCAGTTCTCTCTTCTGCCATCAATGACACTACATGGCTCTGTAGCTCGGATGAAGAGCTACACGTCATGAATGAGCCTAGATGAAGGGTATATCCTGCAGTTGAAGCAGTAGTAGAATCGTATAGCTACGCGTTTGGCTGATATGATAGTTTACAACCTCAATATACTCTCGACACCCTTATCCTCAATGCTTCACGGCGTCCTTGCGGCAGCACTATCGTGATGTTGAGAGCTTAGAGTCATATTGTGGCATAATACCAAGGAAAGGTCATGCCGGAGGTTGCGTATGGCGTCGATAACGATGGATCAGATGCCGGCTCACGGACACTTCGTGATATCATGATTATGCACGTATACGAGCTATCCACGCCCTTGCGACCGCTATAGACGCAAACGACCACTCTAAAGTGCTCATGTGGTCACTTAGAGAGGGCGAGAACGTTCCGTGCGAGCCGGTGAGGACCAATGAAGTCGGTGGTCCTGGACACCATGATAATCGCAGGAAGAGGGGTAGAAGCCACAAAGTCGGATGCATTCCTTTCCGACTTGGCGTTGAATGGTACAGATTGAACATAAAAAGGCCCCGGAATCCCTCCCGTTATCCTTCTTCACCATCCCATTTCATTATCACTTTTACCTTTACTCTTTGCAACTACTATTCTTATCGTTTTGGTACTCGTACCATCGTCTGCCAAATCTCTCATACTCTGTAAAAAGATCCTCCAAAAACACTTCGGAAAAGCCTTTTAAAATACCTTAAAAAAGCCTCCTTATATTTTGTTTATCATCGCTTTTGCCTACCTCACCGCTCCACTCTATCGGCACGTTACGCTGCCTATATCTCGAACGATTGTACTAGCTACTACCCGTGGCTACAGCACAGTTTACACGTCAATCACACCTATTTCGTCACGCCTTCTTTGGTAGGTAACTTCTAATTTCACTCAATATATCACTCTGTGTTCCGAATACTGAAGTGTACATATTTCTAGTAGCAGCTCAAGACTTATCTGCAGTCTTGCAAACCTTGAAGGTATTGTCAGCCATTCATCACTCTTCATATGCCCCAACTCACTCTTAGAACTATAGAATACAGCTACCTCAGCTACTGGACCAAGTAGCTACCTACCTACCTATCAGCATACCCACCAGCCTACCAGCCTACCAGCCTACCAGCCTACCAGCCTACCAGCCTAGCTTGCCCGCCAGCCTGCTAAAGTGTCTACCCATTGTTATCAGTACAGTATCAGTCAAAGCGATTGCATTAGTCCAACATGCAGGCCACCAATCACGAGAATACCATGATCGAGGACCTCGAGTACATGAACATCGATGAGGAACTCAGCGAGTTCGATGATGATCATATCGACGGTGGCGAGATCCGGGAAGACGAGACCCTCCTGAAAGAGATCACTATCTGGAGTGTCAATCTCAAAGGGGCTCCCATCAGAATCCGCCACCTCGAGACTGCACTGAGACTCGCACCCGAGAATGAGCGACCTCTTGTCTTAGCCATCCAGGACCCCCCAAACCGCCTTGCATTCCACAATATACCAGGATACAACATCTTCTTCTCCTCTGACCATCCTATTACTGAGGAGCAATACCCAACCTGGCGTAATGGAGCCTCGGCTACCGGGACCAACGCTACGACGAATGCTACCACCAACGCTGCTACCAACGCTGCTCCCACCGTTGCTCCCATCGCTGCTACGTCTGATGGCACTTCAGGCGCTACCAATCCGCCCAATGGCACTGACCCTCCAGCCAGTGCCGCTGAGCTCTTGATGCACAGCGTTTGCTTTTACGTCCACAAGTCTATCCCAACTACTTCTTGGAGAGCGATAATGGATACCGGAGTCAACAATGGCCTCGTAGCTACGCTTCAGATCCTGACTGCCGAGCGCATTCTCACGATTCACAACGTCTACGACCGCAATAACAGACTTGACCTGGACGCTTTGTTCGAGCGCATCGACGACACTACAGGGGATGCTGTCCTCGTTGGTGATTTCAATCTTCATCATCGCAGCTGGAGCGGCCACACGAGGAACGAAACCGCGAAAAGTAGGGACTTTTACGAGAGAGTCAGCAGCAGCAACATGCAACTGCTTACTATTCCCGGAACCATCACCTATTCCAACTCCCAGGACGAGTCTGTTAGGAGTTCAACCATCGACCTGACCTTTGTGAATCGGACCATTGTTCCTCACGTGGTGTACTGCCGGATTCATTCGGCCCCGGGTTTCCGAAGCGACCACCGCATCATCGAGACCAAGATCACTCGCTCCATCGGAACCAAGGTCCGAACGAAGGCTTGTTTAGACAGGGTTGATCAAAAGACCTTCATGAAAGAGCTTGCCAAACACCTCCCTCCCAAGAGCGACCCTCTCAGTACTCGTGAGCAGATCATCAGCTACCTCTCCAAGATCATCCAGGCCTTGAGGGAAACCATTCGTTCGGTTGCTCCCGTGATTGAGATTGGCCTTCAGAGGAAACGACAAACCATCCTCGAGAAGCAGTTGAACGACCGAGTGTCTAAAGTGACTGCTCTCCAAGAGTCCCCTAGAATAACACCAGAGATCCAAGTTCGGATTAAGCAACTTTGACGGTACATCAGGAGGGATAAGCGAGAGCTGTGGCGCATGTTCACCGAGGCGGAGCCCCCATCTATACGCAAGACCTTTCATTTGGCCTCTTTGGGGCAGAAGATCCGTCGACCCGTGGAATCCTCGCAGCTACCTACGATGATCTATGGCGGCATGGAGAATGCCGATACTCCTAAGAAGAAGGTCAGCATGTTCAAGAAGGTCATCTTCCGCGCCAACAAAGGCCCCAAGTCCTGCAGAGCCCCAGTCTCTGCAGACTTCACTGGTCGCGGGGAAGAGATGCATATCCGACAGAGCTTGACCGACAAGGAACTCGAGGAGATCATCAAAGGTTTGCCGAGATGGAAGTCGACCGGACCCGATGAAGTTCCGTACGAAGCCATTCAGCTTGGAGGCGACGAATTGCGATCTCATCTTTTGCGGGCTTTCCAAGTCTGCCTCAATATGAGCTACCACCCGGCCAACTTCAAGGATGCCATTCTCGTCATGGTACGCAAGTCAGGTAAGCCTGCTAACATGCCTACGAGCTGGAGGCCTCTCGCCTTGCTGTCATGCCTCGGCAAGATTCTCGAGAAGATTGTGGCTTCAAGGATGCAAGAGGCCCTCAAGGCAAATCCACATCTTCTACCCGCACGGCAGTTTGGCTGGAGAACGACTTCGGAAGCCCTCGAGTACATGCTTGACAAGGTTTACAGCGCCTGGGCCCTGGGCAAAGTTGTTACCATCATGGGACTCGACATAAGCGGTGCTTATGACAATGTCTGGAGGCAGGCTCTCATCCAAACTCTGGCTGACAAGGGTTTCCCACGATGGATCGTCGACATGATTCAGTCTTTTCTTTCAGATCGCACAGCAAGCTTTCACCTTCCTGGTATTATTTCCGACCGATTCGATCTCAACACGGGCGTTCCCCAGGGTTCGCCGCTCTCGCCTATCCTTTTCCTCTTCTTCGCTGCTCCCCTTCTCCAACGCGCAAAGACCTTCTCGGAACACCCTGTCGAATTGAATGGCAAGAGGAGCAAAGTCAATCTCTCTGCATTTGCATTCGTGGACGACATTTACCTCATGGCCATATCAGACAGTTACGAGGCCAACTGCAAAGGTCTCGAGATGCTACACGAGAGCGTCATGACCACAGCAGACGAGCTGGATCTTCGTTTCGGGGCCGGGAAGTACAAGATTATGCACTTCAAGAAACAACAGAGCAAGAAGGGCCATAACAAAGTGATCCCCAACATACCCGACTTTCACGAGGAGCCGGTACTCAACATGAAAATCCTCGGCGTTATTGTCAGCAGTGACCTTACTTGGGGAGAACACATTACGACGATCATTGGCAAGGCGAAGCAGAGGATAGGCTACTTGAGCTTCATATCTGGGCCGCATTGGGGTCCAAACCTCAAGACAATGCGCCTCTTCTTCATATCCAAGATTCGACCTGTCTTTACATATGCCTGCGGAGCGTGGTTCATCAGAAGGGAACGGGACGAAGACAAGATCAGCTATCAGATCAACAACAAGCAGATGAAGCGTCTTGAGGATGCTTACACCTTCTGTCTTCGCAAGATTTCCGGGGCTTTCTACCGCACTGCTCCACAGATTCTGGAGAAGGAGATGTTCGTCGAGAACATATGGACAGTTCTTCACTCCCAAGCCACTCTACAACGCGCCAAGTTACTCTCCTCTCCTCGTCCGTTGTGGCGAACAGACAAGACCTATAACTTCTTGAAGTCTGGGGTTCGCAACCCGTATGATGATCTGAACCTTGATGCCTGGGCATGCGTCATCAATCTGTTCGAGTCTATCAACTTTAACGAAGATCCAGAGCGCCGTGAAAAGGGGCTGAACGCCCTGGCTGATCCAAAGGCTCGCAACATTAGACTGAGGAAGTTCATCAAGGTTCGAGCGACCCGAAGCTGCAGGGTCAGGTGGGAGAAGTATGTCCTCCATCGAAGGATTGAGAGAGCCAGGACGTCTCGGGGGGACAATAGTGCTCAGCTACCCGCTGCTCTCACGGAGCCTTGGGGTAGAAAGAGCCTTGGCTACTACAAGAAGAACATGTCCCGAGCCCAGACTACGATTCTTCTCCACTGTCGGACCGAGTTCATCGGACTCAAGGCCCATCTCTCCAAGACTGGCATCAAGGAAGGAGGCTGTGGCCGTTGTGCTTGCGGCAAGTTTCGAGAGACACCATTCCATCTTTTCGTCCAATGCGAAAGGCTCAAGGACGCACGCAAGAACCTTGAGGAGAGGGTCGGTCATACCAGCTATCAGGACTTGCTCACCAAGGACAGCCGGGTCGCTACCCAATGGGCCTTGAAGTACTTCGACATTGAGCAGTTTGACTCGGTTAGGTCAAAGCATAGGCAGTTCGAGTTGATCCCCGGTATCATCTCTCCTCGACTCGCGCAGTTGGACGATGCAGACTCACCACCTACTCACTCACGGACTTCATCCTCTCGCTTTTCCACCAGAGGGAGGAACACGCGGACTCCAGGCCGGCATCATCCTTACGCTCCGAGGCATACGACGCATCGCTCTGCTGGGCAGAGGAGAAGGCGTCGTTGACCGCACATTGCGCCTCTTCGTTCCCTCACTTTCACCACGAGATGCCTGGCGCAGTCTCTGGTGCACTCCTTCAACCACGACACCACCACTACCCTATCATCGCACAGTTGCCTGGTGCATCTTGCATTCCCTTGACCCCGGGTGGTTACCGCCTCGATGGTGGGTACCGCTACTACCTCCTGGTATGCTGAGCTATACCATGTCCATCCAGCTTCCTGGCGAAGGTGGATCCTCTACTGTCATGAGATCGAGGCTTGGTTCCTCTCTATGGCAATTTGAGGCGATCCGCTGGTCGGATTGCCCGTTTGAAGCTCTGCTTGAGGCAGAACTTTCCCATTGTGTTAAACCCGAAGTGTATTTTCTGTGAGTCCACTTCCGATCGCTTGTGAAGGCTTTGGTCCGATGCTGACTCTTTGCGCCAGAACCTTGTGATTGACTCATAAACTCAACTCCGCCACCACCTTCCGATTGCCCCGAACCTTGTAAGTTCATTTCACCATCACGACTCGGCGAAACGGACTGACTTACCCGTCCAGCCAGTCCAACCTTCTTGTATGACTCATCGAACCGTCGACTTGGACCTTTACTGACAGTTCAAGCTCAGCCACAATCGCACCGACATACGTGTTATCACGAAACTTTCTGTAAGCCTCTTTCCCTCCTTCAGCTCTCGAGTGACTCACAGGTTAACTTATAGCCAGTCAGGTCAAGCTTTTCTCGTGTGTCAGTATTTTTCGCCAAATCCAAATGCTGTGCGCCGTACCTGGTCAGTATCTCTGTTAGATGCCTATCTTATGTTAAGTGCCCAAGCTAAACCGCCGAAG
This sequence comes from Fusarium subglutinans, assembly GCF_013396075.1. NCBI lineage: Eukaryota > Fungi > Ascomycota > Sordariomycetes > Hypocreales > Nectriaceae > Fusarium > Fusarium subglutinans. The sequence continues at coordinate 19,646 of NW_023502300.1, forward strand.
CAGGATGTCAAATACGCCTCGTCCACTGAGCCTTCCGTAAGTTTCAAGCCCTTTTGACCTCGGTATCTGCCCTATACTGACTTTGGAAGACAAGTTGACTCATACGACCAAGGTCTCTTCGTACGTTGGGACATTCCACTTACATCACTTCGGAATACTAAACATAATAGCACAGCGCATCCATGATGTCAGAGACTTCACGGGGTATGTATTTCCCATCGATTCTTTAAGTCAAACCCGCCCTGCTAATCAGCAAGTAGTCGATTGCGAGCCATAGGTCGATCAGTGACTGGATCCAAGCCGTATTGTAAGTAGCATCCGACTCCTGGTATTCACGTACTTACACTTTCACACAGTTCTCTCATGAGCTCGATCTTCTTCTTCCTTTCCTCGTCCTTCTTAGGGTCTGCATCAAAGGCTCCCCATGCTCTCCTTTCTTGCCGGATGACTTTGATGACCTCTGGAGGGATGCCTAGGGCTGTTGCTGTACAGGTGAGGCCGTGGGTGCCAAGGATAGCAAGCTGTAAGTTTTACCTGTAAGTCTTTACTCATCTATTGTCTAACTATCGCCCAGGGATTAGGATGTCGCTGCTTATCTTGTCATATTCCCCGTTGGTGCTGTATCCAGTGACTTCGGTCCGTACACTTTGGAGGTTGTTGAAGCTTTCTGCTGTACGAAGCCTGTAGCTCTTGTTGTTGATTTCCTGCAGCCTGACAGGGAATTGGGTAAGTTTCGATATACGCTACAGGGTCTACATCTGACCGGGTTATAGTTGCTGTATCTGTGGGCATCATACGTGCAGGGTGGATCCATGCTGACAACTAGTCTTGTTGGTAAGTATTTGTTATCTTTATCCAACAGCCTGAGCCCTCTGACATGTCTAGGAGCTGCCATTTTGAAGATCTGGGGTTTTGTGGTGTTGAGCTAACCTTTCTTGGCCGACGGATTGGAGGTACGTAAGTTACCTCTGGACTTTTCATTCACTAAACTCACATCAGTAATTAGCATCTTATATGCCTCCAAGGCCGGCCAAAGAGTCATCTTTTAGGTTTTCCTGATATCAGCCTTTGGCTGTAGCAATTGGTTAGTCATTATGGTATAATGTCTAAGTTGTTAGCTAGATGTGTTATTTACAGTTGCGGCTTGTGGCTGAGAACTTAAATCAGCAGACAGAACTTAGTTTCATATAATACACTTGTATACATGTCTGTCTGGTTATTCATTGGTGAAAGTATGTTATTGACTATTACCCATAAGGTTAAGCTTTCGGGCGCGCCCCGATATCGCTCTATGAGTCATGTACTTCCGGTGGTCAGCCGCTTATAAATTACCTCTTCTTATCTCTTGCCAAAAACACTACTTTCTAATCTTTCCTCTTTAGTCCTCGCACTTGACCCTGACACACGAGACAAAGCTTCACGATCATGCCTCTCAAGACCCTCCCTGACACGCCAAGGGCTAGCTTCCTAGGTCTTCCCTTGGAAATGCGCCAGCAAATCTACCTGGAATACTTCACCATCGAAGGGGGATACGTCTACGACTCCGCAACCGACAAGATCGTGCAGGCAAATCATTGTCCAATTGACTTATCACTACGGCAAGTCTGCCGCACGATTGCACACGAGACATACGATTATCCTTTCACACTCAACACCATCACATTCTCCACAGCTTACAGACGGGATTGGAGAAAGAAGGCGGCGGCGCTTGACTTCATTCTATCCTACCACTGTCTTATTATTGATGCCATGCTTGCTCGCCTCAGACACTACTTGACTCCAGATATGTATGACACACCTAGCCAGCAAGACTCTAGATACATGCCCGACATCAAAAAGAGATTATCAGACATAATCGCCTTTGAGCGCCGCCAACCCGATCGCAATATTCATGTAAACACGGACTGTTTATTAAACGACTTCAAGAAACGTTGGGGAAATATAGATAATTGTGGCGACCTGACAAAGATATCTATGCATCACAACAATATTTCGAGGAACCGTGCCTATACCAATCTGCTGAGGCAAATTGCAAGCAAACACCCTCAAAAGTTCAGAGAGGCTATTGATGATCTTCTACCAGGGTGGGCTAAGTCCAAATCAAGCCCAACTTCAGACTTCTTCCATCTTGGTTTCGAGTTCTGGGCAATACCTTCCTTGCCCGAAATCACAGATATGGTGGAGCGGTTTGGTTTGGGAGAAAGATGGGATAATTTAGACCCATGGCGCTACAGCGAATATGACAAAGAGGGCTACACTGGCACTATGTACTGCTACCAGCGCAAGCATTTCTTTTCAGCTGCAGCCTTAGCCATCCGCTTCCTGAAAAGCATCTCACAAACTCAGCGCCTCCTCATCACCAAGTTGACTCTGAACGAGGATAGAATGGCCGTTGGAAATCCCGAGTGTCATACAATTGGTTTTATACCCTTTATCAAGGAAAACCCCAAGCTATTCGTTAAGCAACGGGTTAGCCTCTGGCGAAATATTTTCCCCAGGGGCTGCGCAACAGAGCTAAGCTGTTTTCCCACGGCCAACGAGTCCATCATTGAACCCGATGAGGGTATCCCGGGTCCACATCAAGTGCACTATCAATGGGCAAGCAGGATCATTTCCATTTTCATCATGCATACCCTGGAGGCGCTGAAAGAAGGCTTGCCACCGAATTCATACTCCCTTATCCTCGATGGAGAACCTGAGATGAACCATGCAACGGAAACTTTCCGATATCTCATGGATCGCAAGATTGCCTGGATGACCGCAAATACCGATTGTGTGGCCCAGGGAGTCCTCGCATCACCAAAAAGCCAGAATTACCCGCTTCAAACCTGCTCCTCTACAAGCGAACCTGTTGTTGTCCATGACAGAGATTCGATCATACAGTGCAATTTCACCCTGGACCAGCCCTGGAACTACAATGCTATTGCGGGGGACAACGGCAAAACAATTAAGGGTTGGAAATCGGTCAACGCTGTCGAGCGAGATTATGGCGATGATCAGGATGGCTTGTTCGATGTCTCGAATGGTAAGGTAGATTGGATGCAAATCAAGGGCGAGTATTTTGAAATGAAACCTCGCTCTGACTTATCGGAAGGGGAAATCAAGGCTCTTAAATCTGGTGGTTTACGTGAATAACTAGACTCTATAGCAGTTTACGCTGGACTACTTCCCAACCGCTCCGTATACCTGCGGTGTCATTGGTAGTAAAAGAATCCACATCAGCATTCTAATAAATCAGGGACATATCTTAGCCCACCACGTTGACCAAAGCCGTAGCCAAGCACCATGAGTTTCCGAAGTAACAGGGTCAGACAGATTGCCATGGCATCAAGTTGTGAGACGGGCTCTTTGATCGAGGATGTCCTTCAACAGTAGCCGTCTTCTCATGTGTCATCATGGACCATACAATAGACAAAGTCCTCGAAGTTTTAGTTTACTTTGGATATTATGTAGCTTTACGCGAAATTGAGCCTAGTTGTAGTAAGGAGCCAGTGACGCTTTGTATTATTGGCTTGGTCTCATCCAATGACAAGTGCCTCGACACGCGTTCCAATTGGCCAACGATTTTGGCCAATCGATGGCATCATTCTTGTATGAACGCCATTGGTAAAGTATTCCTGTCTACGTGTCAGAACTGAGATTTCTCAGGCTTGTTGAATCTCCCGATGCACCTTACGAAGTTGCAGCCAGGAGCAGATCTCACAGACGTCGGAGACATGTAATGGTGTCTACGAGAACCTTTAGCCTAAGTGGCAAAAAGACTCAGGTAAGATTTATATGCTTTAGTAGAATTCTGGGCCAGGTTGTTCCACTATCCCGATTTATAATCAGAAGCTTGACTTCCCCTGTAGGTGTATACCCTGTCGGTGGAGGGAGGAATGCACAGTTGGTAATTCGACCACTTTTTATTGGTGTAAGCCGTGCTTCTTCAAATCCCCAATTGGCAAGAATCGTCGCCATCAGGTCATTTACAGTCTGTGCACGGCACTCGGGTATTTCCAAATCAGAGATAACTGCAACATTACACGGCCAGTGGATCGGAACCTAAACGAACCCTTGATATTTAAAGAAGCGGGGTAATAAAGACCAAAGTTGCTGTAAAGAGGCATTTTAACTCATCCTACATTCTCGCAGGTATCCGTGATGCTACTGAAGCTGCCATGGTGATTCATGGGCTTGATTCACGGGCTGCTGCCTTTATCGGAATTCTCGTCGTCGTCGGGTATCTTGTCTCAACAATTCATCAATGGGCTCGCCTGCGCCATTTCAAAGGCCCTACGATTGCAGGCTTCAGTCAGTTGTGGTTGATCTCACGCGTTGGTGGTGGTCGTACCCATCTTGACCTTTGGGAAGCCTGCAAGAAACATGGTGAGTGCAAAGCCGGTGACATCTTGGTCAACCCGTCATAGGGTTCTTTTATTAGGCCCTTTCGTCATTAGCTGTGATCTTGTTGTACATAATGCCACTATCTCGACTTTGTTCCACCATACCATAGCTCGCAAATTGACACCAGTGGACAGGCGATATCGCACGCGTTGGACCAAACGACCTCATCACGTCCGACCCAGATTTGATGAAACACATGCTCAATGTGCGCACACGATATAAACGCTCGAGCTGGTACGACGCCATGCGCTTGGATCCAACAAAAGACAACGTCCTGTCTCAGCGCAACGATGACCTGCACGCCAGTACCCGTTCGAAAATGGCAGCAGCATATTCCGGCAAAGAAGTTGACACCATCGAGACCACAGTGGATGAGAACGTAGAACGCCTACTCGAGTTGCTCGACACCGAATACATAGCCAAAAGGAGACCATTTGACTTTGGATACAAAGCTCAATATTTCACCCTCGATGTCATTTCTGCATTGGCCTTTGGCGAGGCGTTTGGCGACTTGGAGACTGACTCAGACGTGAATGGTTACATCACTGCGATGGAAGAAAGCATGCCGACCATCATAACTACTACCGTAATGCCGTGGATGATCAAATTACTGCAGCTTCCTATCTTCCGAAGCATGCTACCGTCGGAGAGGGACAAAGCCGGCGTCGGTAGAGTCATGGCGATCGCGAAGAAGGTCGCGGCGGAGCGATTTGGCCCAAACCCCAAGGTTCAGAGAGACATGATTGGCTCGTTTGTTTCGAGGGGGCTGCTCCAGTATGAGGTCGAATCGGAGATCCTGATGCAAATGTGAGTCAAGGTTTCACTCTCCGTCTCACATCACCAGGTAGTTAACACTCGACAAGTCTAGCAGGCGCTGACACGACCGCGACTGCCATTCGAGCAACTCTACTCTACATCATTACCAACCCCCGTGTAGTTCATGCCATGAGAGTAGAGATCGACAATGCGAAACTAAGTATGCCAGTCGTCACAGATGCCGAAGCACGCGCGATGCCATACCTCCAAGCCGTTATCAAAGAAGGTCTTCGAATCCACCCGCCAGTCGTTGGCCTCATGAGCAAAGAAGTCCCTCGGGGTGGGGATACATTCAAGGGGCAATATCTACCTCAAGGTACCAAGATCGGCTACTGTGCGTGGGGCATATTCCGCCGAACTGACATATGGGGTGAAGACTCCAATGAATTCCGTCCAGAAAGATGGCTGGATTGCTCTGAAGACAAACTTCGTCTTATGGAAGGGACTCTTGAGCTTGTTTTTGGATATGGGCGGTGGCAATGTCTCGGAAAGAACATTGCGCTGATGGAGCTGAACAAGGTATTTGTTGAGGTAAGTTCAATACGACTTGATACAGGTTGTTTCGAGCGTGTCTACTAATGCTTCAACGTATCTGTAGCTAGTCCGGCGTTTTGACCTCGCTGTCGTTGATCCGATCAAGCCATGGCAGTCGGTCAATGTTGGCGTCTTCCTGCAATCAGAATACTGGATCAAGGGTTATAAGCGAGAAAGCCTTTCGTAAATGTCTCCGAACGTTTAAAATTATGGCATTCATCTGCTCCCTTCTATGGAGTGTTTCAAGATTTGCGAAAGAGACTTGAGAAAACCACCATGGGCCGCATGGCAAATGAACATGAATACCGGAAGGTTGACAGAAGATAATAAAAGAATGCTTTGACAGAGCAGAACAGTGATCTGGTTGTATTGAACGTTTCTCAACCTCAACACGAGGTATGTCTGGTAAGCATAAGGCGTGAGCAGCTACTGTGACTCGAGGTATAACATTTCATGAGGGAAAGTCCTTAAATCGTAAGTTTATCCGACCCGCATGATCCAATCAGCCTACTATCCAACAGCTGCTCATGATCCGATCCAAATGCAGGATGCAGCCACGCGGGAGGCAAAATTACGCTTTCTGCTTTACAAACACTCTTTATGCCAAATCATCCTCATTCCAACGTCTCCCATTGATCATCCAACGGCCAGCAAAGATTTCCGCTATAAGCCAACAATCCAGCTTATTGTTCCAAGTCGTGACAGGTAGTGGGCGTAGCAGTAGGGCGAGGTCTTCCAACCGTGCAGCTTTTCGCTGGTAAGATGTGTTGGTGATACAAGAACTGACAACCTACAGCATGAGATGATGATTGCCCTTATGTGCAAGACATAAACGTCCAGGAGGCCGGATCATGCTACATCCACCAAGACGGCCGCTGATGGCTTCGGGCCAAGTACATACATCTTATACCAAGGCCAGAAAACCTCAAGTGCCCAAGTTCTTAGTCGCTGGGCGCCAGCGATGACCTGGAACGTCGACAGCAAACTAGCAGTCGATCCAAAAGAGCCATGCGCCGTAAAAAGGGTCTAAAAACACATCGTCAGTACATTCAAGTCACAAGCGATCAAAGCACACTTACAGTCTTGCCATCGACAAAGGTCGAAGCCACGAATTCCTAGACGTGTCCTCGGACAATTATCCCAGGGATAAAGGCTAAGTGCACCAAGGCGCTGCCAGCAAGAGACTTCAGATGTTTCCACTGGGCCGCATGCTATACGCCCATTTGAAGTTCCGCCTTTTGCGCCATCTGCGCACCGCGCTTCGTCTCAATACTGAAGGAAATAGGTCGATCGAGGAGGCGCTGGAAGCTGGTGTGGTTGATGCTGTTATCCGTGGCGCTAGCGCAAATTTCGTCGATGAGCTTGGTGGCATTGAGAAGGAGCGTGTCCTGCTCGGGGTTGATGAAGCTGGCGTAGTCGACCTTCTTACCAGCGGTGGCGTTGATCTTGTACTCGGGGAGGATGGAGGCGGTGGTGCTGTTTGTGGGTTCTGTTAGCTATGGCTGGAGTGAGGAGAAGCGGGTGACACACCAGGATTTGAAACCATCAAGCTGTGTCGGGCAAGGGTTGGTTCCGCGGAAGATAATGTTGAGGAGAGAGGTGTGAACATGGTTGTTCCAATACGTCTCATCGGCCTGATACTCGTCGCAGTCTCGAGCGTCACTCACAACTTGTAATACATCGCCAAGTTTGAGTTGTCGGTGCAAGGGCTGCGGATAACGCTCTTTATCGTCGTCAAACCTATAAGGCTTGAAACGACCATGGGCAGTCGTCTTTTCACCAAGATCGTTGATCTCGCCCTTTCATTCGTCAGTCAACCATGGTATGCCAGCAGAAACAATGGCACCAACCTTGAGATACACCGGGACAACGCCCTCACCATTTCCAATTTCTTGCATGTCGTTCGCCAGTTCAACTAGAGATGCTGGAAGAGTATCGTCCGACACGTCGAGCTTTACATGGTCAAGTCCATCTTCCTGATACTTGAGCGCTCGCAAAGCCTTGGTGGGAGACGAGGTACCAGATGCACCAGTACTACCAGTGCGCTGGGAAGCACGATCATCAGACAGCGAAGGCTCAGCTCTCGGGGTCTGCTCATTCTCCTCGTCATCATCCTCAACTTGACCACGGCGCGCGAGCGAGGGGACATGGCCCATCGTTTTGCGCTTCTTGGCCACAGGAGTGACTGGTGGCATCTCCTCTGGTCCAGACTCTGGTGAGTGAGGCGGCGAGGGAAGAACACCACCGACAGAGAGGGAGCGCTTCTTGGAGATAAGTCGCGCGGGATAAGGGGAATGGGGAGGGATGTCGTTGAGCCAAAAAAGAATGCGTCGGTTGATGCCGTTCATGATGCATGCGGGAGAGAAATGCGAGATCCTGGCAACGCTGCTGAAATGGATCTGAAGCTGAGGCCAAAGTGGAGTCAGTTGGTGATGCTGGGCTCTGGTTCACGCGGCAACTAAAACTTGCCAGTGTCAATTAAGAGTGATTCAGCGCAGCCTCGGTACAACAATCTTCCGCTTATGAACGCTCATTTCAACCAAAACCCTCTACAACGATCATGACCAACAGTGCATTCCACTGAACAATTAAGTAAAATAGTATTTGAACCTAAGAGTTCTTTGGTAGAAAATCCGTCATGATTCTTCGACTGCGTGGTCCTGATTAGAACAAGGCTATCATCATCGCGATGTGAGTAGGTTGGCTTGTCAAAAGCTTTGGGTCGCCAAGCAATCAACAATTAGAGGGCGCAAAGAAATGTTTGAAGGTGAGGATTTCTGGCAAACTTGGTGATGCACACCTATTTTCACATCGCGTAAGAACTCTTGAGTTTCTGTTATTACTGCGTCATTTGAGCTGTGTGTATTGTTTGTTCTGTTGATACACAAATACAGGGTAACCAATACCTCATCACGCTCAACGGCCAAGCCGACCAGGATCCAGGTACTGTGGTCCAAACCCCCAAAGCTCGGAAAACCTAACCCCCCAAACACTGTAAAGTTTAATTGTTTATCTTATATCTAGTTCGGTCATTCCTCGGTAGTGCGTGTCCTAACCAACTCTGACTCTTTTTACTTTCAATTAGCCAGCATCTCACAGAAATGAGCCCGCAGAAATCGCACAAGACACAAATTAGATCCTTAGTATGTTCTACGCTTCATCTAAAACTTTCTCCTAGTGTAATTTTATGTTTTATGCCCTATGGCCCTGTCTCAAAATAGCAGCCGAGTACCTACATCAAATCAGTTGGCAGGCCCAAAGATTGTATCACAAATTACCTACAGGATTATTCCAAGCAAAGCCATCATGAGGCCGATGATAGACTTATCAGCAACGTCTCTGCCGGAAATGTACCAGCCGATAGCAACAATGATGCAAGTCTTGCCGTGAGCCACAACGGTACTAGTCACCGGACCCATTTCCGCAATGATGAAGAATTGGGAAATGTTGACCAATGCTGCGAAGATGCCAGACTATATGACTTGTTAACAGAAGTTTCATCTCAAGAGACAAAAACAAGTTTAAGGCGTACCATCAAAATCAAGACCCAAAGATCCAGAGACAAATCTTCCTGAGCAGGAGCCTTATCAACAAAGGGTATAAAGTAAAGCAGCAGGAACGCAGAGAGGGGAGCTTGGTTGAGTAACAGCTGCATGCTTGTCATACTCAGCTGCCGTCTATAACTCTCAAGCCATACTGTATAAAGTGACGAAAAGAAGATGCCTAAAAATGCAAAGACAACACCCAGCAGCCCAGTGGTCGCAGCACTCGCAGTCGTGGCTTTGGTGTCAAAGTACGACACCATTCCGACACCGACACAGGCCGGAACCAGTGCCATACAAGCATAAAAAGGAAGAGTAGCTCTATACAGCACAAAGTTCATAGCAGCGACACAAGGTGTGATCAGAATACGAGAGATCTGGTAGAATGGGACAGACGAGTATGCTAGCGAGAGGTTCGGGAAGATGACGTTCAGGGCCATGACGGTGGAAAGCGGTATCATCTGTCGAACGGCGACGGATTTAGGTGTGAAGAAAGCAAATCTAGGGCGGGAGAGGATGAACAGCACGAGGCCGGTGATGGTGAAGTGAAACGCTGCGAAAGAGAGTTGTGCATGTTTGAGGGAGTTGCCAGAGAGGATAGCTTTGTTAGTGAAGACCTGAAATACCGTAAGCATCACAGCCACAGCCACGTTCGAGAGAGGTGAGAGAGTATACAATCAAGACTGTCGCAACAACATTGACCAACGTCCAAAAGATCGACTTGATCGCCGAGCTCGAAGCTCTACGCACAGGCTGTGCCGATTCCTTCTCTCGTACATGTTCATTGTGTTCAGACAGAAGGGGTTCATCATCGTGAAAGAGCTCATTGAGCTCAAAGTCGCTCGGTCGTCTACCGAATTCTTCATCATCGATGTTGGACGTCTGAGGTGAAGAATCTATCGTTGTCGCGGACGGAGACGGAGATGGTACCTCCGGAATAAAGTACAGCTTTGAGTCTGCTTCTCGTGACATGATTGGTTTAAAGAGTGACAGAAGTTGGATTAATAGGCATAGAAGAAAGGTGTTGAGCTGTTCGAGATGAGAGAAAGGTTGGTGAGGCAAGGCGCGTGATGTAGGTGTAGTCTAAGTAATTTAACTCAGAATGACACATATTCAAAACCCTTTTCGGTGAGCGCATCAAGCTCACATGTAAAAGTAAGAGATAGGGATAATGACCTGTCGTTTGACTAAGTGCCTGGAAATCGAAGCTTACTTTCTCCATCTTCATATCAGGGCTGATCCCCTGCGCACAGAGGGAGCTGAAGCTTTACTGCCCCCCACGGAGCAACTCTATTTCTAGAACAGGATTATGGTAGAACCTACCTATTTCCACACCCGATAGGGACATCAGAGAGAACGGAAGCTTAAGAGTTAGAACGAGGATACTAAAATACACTTATTAAAGAGTCCCCTGAGACTAGGCCAAATTACCTAAATATTTCCATCCCTTAGGGTGAAGGCTTTGAGCTTTCTTGCTCCCCTACTGTGGCATGCATTTAATGGGGAAAGGCAATCCCGTTCGTGTTACTAGACGAGAAAACCAGCTTTGCCTAGTGTAAGGGCGGAAGGGTTAGCCGGATTTGTCTCATCCCTTGAACGGCAAGGGATAGCGCCTGACAAGATAGACTAACAGTTGTTGACGACACAAACTAGACTAAAAGGATAGCGGGCCTTGGAGGGGTTATCGAGGGGTCGCTTAGTCCCGAACGACTGTATGCTTGAAAGTAGCTAGCGTATAGCCAAGCGAGCTGCATTTGTGCGTCAGCTTCTGGGCGATGTGCCTTGTGTACTCGCCAGCTAACAGTCAGTCTAAAGGTAATTAAGGATTCTTAAGGGTCCTGAGCGGGTGCGCTACCGTAGTGCTGAGATCTTGGCAATACATCGCGAGCATATAGTAAGACAGTGGAATGACAAAGCATCATTGGTGATGTTCATAACAAGTAAGGCTTGAGCAGGAACAAAATATAAGGACATTTCTGGAACCATTCTATGAAGTAGTTGAAGCGGCTTCGGCCGTAGTCGTCGACGCCACAATCTGACCCATGCGATTATCCCCAGGACATCTCTCCTTCTCAAGCTTCATGCTAAGAATAATATGTATCTCCGGGCAATACTTCAAAGCCTCTTTCCTAGCTTCAGGGAACTTCCAGACCTCTTTGTCGACCTGATCCCCATGGGCTCGAAGGTTGTACCCCATCGGTTGCAAGGTGATATTGTTCTGAACAGCGAACGGTCGATCTGAGGTCATGGCTAGCTTTGCATCTGGGAGGACTTCGAGGCGTGGGCCGAACCATGAGTCATCAGTTGCGCTGTCGTTGTATCGTGATTGGAAGCTTAGGATCTGCTTGATGGCTGAGACGCGACGGAGAGAGAGGTCGCCGTAGACTGCGAGGTTCTTGTTTTCTCTGTTGCTAGACACATATTAGTTGGTAGAGAAGATGGGGAAGAGGTGAGCTTACTCTGTAGCACCAGCCCAAGTATAATCCAGCCAGTCATTTAGGCTCAACTCCGAGTTGGCACATAAAATACTGTCCGAGCTGAACATTAAGAGCCACTCAACCCCAGGTAGGAATTCGTCATAGAATCTCGTATCAGTAAGAAGACGACTTCTATCCTCCCTCGATCTAATCTTCCATGGCTGCGGCAGCTGCATCATCTCAATCTTGCCTAAACCCTGCTGAACCTGTATTCCAAACGCTCGACCGACAGTCCACACGCTTTTTTTGGATCCGACAAAGATGAATCGCCAGTCTGGCGGCACAACACCGATCATGTGGAGGATGAGAGGGACGAGAAGCGGTAGGGGCTCGGGTTCGATAATGAGCGCTACCTTGGAGGCGTTGTAGTTCTTTCGAGGATCATTGTTGGGGGACCAGTCGATGGCGATGGAAGGGAGGTTTTGGCGGGCTGAGGCAATGGCGGGTTTGCATTGTGGGAGGATGATGAGGGCGATGAACCATCTACGTAATTGTTAGATGATAAGCGGTTGGGGGATGTTGTCGCTTACGCAGATAGTAATGCTACAATAGCAATGAGGGGAGCTTGAAGAGAATCTCGCCGAAGCTTCAATTTGACAAAGGAAGGCATCATTATTCGACTTGAAGATTTGACAAGGAATGGCATGAATTAGTGAATGCATGAAAGGTAAGTCATGAGGGGGATGAAATGGCAGGTTCCTCAGTGACCCTCTTGGCTTGGGAACACGGGACCCCCAAGAACAACCCACCATTCAAAGTTAAAAGAACAAAGTGTCTTCATGTTTGTCGCTAATGAATTAGCTGGTTTTGATCGACAGGTAAAGCATTGGGGATGAGTTTGTGGCGTACTCGGACTGGTCCATACTGTTTTTGGCAATCCCTGCGCAGGGTCTGGCACCAAGGTTGGACTAGATTCACCGGACAAAGCGACACCCCGAGCAAGGACGATAAGAGTTCAGCTCGATTCGCAGTGCAGTCTCAGTCTATGCAACCGTACTCATTTCTGGGTAAGCAACTACTTTCAGTGCCTACCATCGCCATCAACCTCTACATGTCATCACGATGATTACTTCAGTGTTCCAAGCGCAGCGACGGCTATCGTCACTGTCGCGGATCGCTATTATCGCTTTGATGGCATTATCTGGGTAAACAGACTCCTCCTCTAATCAACGCGAAGATACTGACAACAATTGCAGCATCCTCATCATCCTCAATCTGACAGAAGTGCCGCTACCGACCCTCCCGAAAATCACGCTCCATTACGCCAATCAGTCCATATACAACGAGTCCAAAGTAGCTCTCCTCGTAGAAAACAGACCGCAGCCGATCATCGCGCCTCTGATTCTCAAGTTCATGTACCAAATGCCGCCAGACTGGAAGTTTCGCTTCATGGGCTCCAACGAATCAGTAGCGTACGTGAATTCCTCCGCTGCGATGCGCGAGCACGTCAAGTCTGGGAAACTGGATTTGACGTACATACCCTCAAATATGAGCACTGCCGGCCAAGAAATGATTTCTCGTTTCTTGACGAATTTATGGCTGTATGACACTGTGCTACAGCCGGCGGAGATGCTGCTCGTCTTTCAGACGGACTCGATACTCTGCGCGAATAATAAACGAACGATTGAGGAGTTTCTGGGATACGACTACGTCGGAGCACCTTGGAATACAGGAGGACAATATGGTGGGAATGGCGGCTTGTCGATCCGTCGGGTGAGTAGTATCGTCAGCATTCTGCAGAACCAACAGCGCACCGACAACAGTGATCCCGAGGATGTCTGGCTCTCAACACGCTTGGGCCATCATGTCGACGGTCGAGTCGCAAATGGCTCTATATCCCAGCTTTTCTCAGGCGAGATGAACGGCGGGCCTGGGGAGGTAGTACCTCAGCCAAAGTGCGACGGCGACTACGATGACGAGGAGTGTGAGCATGTGAACATGATGAAGCAGATGGAAGAGCCTGGACGACCGGGGCAGTGGGTGAAAGGTATAGATAACTGGCGGGAAGGTTTCTATGAGCCTATGGGGTATCATATTGGTGGAACGGGCTACATGCATGGGAGTATTTGGGGGACGAAAGAGAGAAGGGAGCATATCTATAATTATTGCCCTGAGGCTAAGATGGTGCTGGATATGGATTGGGCCTCTTTTGTACCAGGGAATTGTGCGAAGGATTGGTAGATGTTGATGGCGATGGCATTTGGAAGCACGTGGTTAGCATAGAAAGAATAAGATCGCGTCATTTTCAACGTGTTCCTCGCTGAGCAGTCTGATAGGGTGCATACAAACAGGATTGAACGGCTTGAAAAGTTGCGGGAGGTTATGTGTGGTGATAAGCGCTCGGGGCCATACGTAAAACCTGAGAGTAAAACTTCTGGCTCACATTTTAGACTTTATATTATTCAAAGAACCGAGAACGTCCAGTAAAATGAATCCAGAACATGTAAAGAGAGCTTTTCTATCAACGAAGCGACAACTAAATTACGGAGAATGATGAGAACACTGGCAACTACTGAACCCCGGCAGCCTTCATCCTCTCAAAACACTGCCTGTACGCATCATGAACCTCAGGGATCTCATATCCATACCCCTTCATCTTCTTCACCAACTTAGTACTATCCAACTGACAATTACTTCTTCCAGCCTTGATCACCTTAGACTGCTCCTCAATGCTAAAGTTCTTCCACGTGAACTCGGGTCGTACAATCTCCTTGAATAAGCCGAGCACCTCGTTATGTGAGATAGCCCCGGGGTTTGTAAAGTTATAAACCCCAGTATCTTTGTTCTCAGCGAGGATGATCGACGCAGGGAGGAGGTCGTGGAGAATAGTATTGCTATTGGGTATGTCGACAACGAATTCGTACTTGGAGATCTTGGTGACGAAGTTGCGGGGGTTGAGATTGTCGCTCACTGGCATGCGAAGACGGAGAATCAAGACATTGTCAAAACTTGCCAAGATCTAGAATCATATTAGAAACGTAGAGACATTCTCAAGATTTATAACACTTACAGGTTCAACGTGGGCCTTCGTCATCGAGTAAAAGCTCCCATCAAAGTTCGGAGCGTCAGTCTCCTTGAACCCCTTCCCACCGATGCGATGCTCCTCATCGTACTGATAAATGCACCCAGTAGCAAAAACAGTGCAGTGAATCCCTCGTCGAGAACACTCATCCGCAAGCGTCAAAGTCCCAATGACATTGGAAAGGACCGTCTGCGCCTTGTTATCCTCACACCAATCAACATTAGGTCGACCAGTACAGCCCGCAGCGTTAAGGACGTGCGTTGGCTTGAAGACTTCGAGTGCTTTGGCGACACTGTCACGATCTTCCATGCGGACTGTCGTGCTGTAGACCTCTTTGCCTTGGCGGAGGAGGAGGTCCTTCAGAAGGCCGGCAATCCAGCCGTTGCCGCCCCATATTAGGAAGCGGTTGGGTATACGAATGTGCAGGCCGTTAAGGCCATTTGCGCCGTCGGTGTGAATTCCAGGCATTTTGTTGAATGTGTTGTAAAGTTTAGTAGGAGTGAAGTACGAGGAGGAATGAGGAACGGTGGTGAGCTGAGAATTTGGGGGGTGAAAGAAGTTGGTGCGGCAAGAGCTGAAAGGCAAGCTAAGTTACATAGACTTAATTAACTACGTGTTTGGGCTCGGGTTTGACCATAAGCACCTTGAGGTCGATCGGGTAAGTTGACGTGTTGAGGCAAGAGGCAGGGATCCAGGGATCCAGGGATACAGACAGTGAACAAGAAGATTGGCACTATCCCATTACCCGCTGAGCTTCGTTGAACGGGTGTCAGTTCCGCCGCAAGGGATAAGGGGTCAAAGGGGAAAACAGAGTTTGGCGTATCGAAGCCTTCGAAGGTAGTCACCCTGGCAGGGTACGGGAATTGCTCGGAAATACGAGAGTTGAAAACGTCCTTGGGAAACAGGGATTAGAATAGAGAGCCTTTTCAGTTGTTAATAAACGGCAATGCTTTAATACTCTCGATATCTGCTAGAAGAAAAGCTTTGCTTGAGTGATTTCCCATCAAACCACGTCAGTTTGTCATATCAATCACAGAAACAATGGGCTATAGCTTTCTCCCCGAGCGGGATATTTGGCAGCACGCGCCTATTCTAACGGGCAGCACCAAGTTTGAACCGCAGCAGGATGTCAAGAACATCATGATCACAGGAGGCGAGGGCTTCATGTAAGAACTACCTAAAAAAAAGTGCCATAGTCTGACCATAAACAGTGCATCATGGCTCGTTCGACACCTCGTCCTTACCTACCCCGGTGCATACAACGTCATATCATTTGACAAGCTTGACTACTGCTCCTCCCTCAACAACACACGCGCTCTTCGCGAAAAACCCAACTTCACCTTTTATCAAGGCGATATCACAAGCCCTAGCGAGGTTCTAGACTGTCTGAACCGGTATAACATTGACACTGTCTTCCACTTTGCAGCGCAATCGCACGTCGATCTCAGTTTCGGAAATTCATACAGTTTCACTGAGACAAACGTGTACGGCACACATGTCCTACTTGAGAGTGCGAAAACCGTAGGAATCAAGCGGTTTATCCACATTTCTACCGATGAGGTTTATGGAGAGGTTGCGCATGGGAATGATGATCTTCCTGAGGCGAGTATTCTATCGCCGACGAATCCGTATGCTGCGAGTAAGGCTGCAGCGGAGATGTTGGTTAATTCGTATCAGAAGAGCTTCAAACTGCCTGTTATTATTGTGAGGAGTAATAATGTTTATGGACCGCATCAATACCCTGAGAGTAAGTTCTCGCCTTTTGTTTCGTTGCGTCGACTCTAATCTTGGTGGTAGAAATTATCCCCAAGTTTATCTCACTACTTCACCGCGGTCAACCCGTGGTCCTTCATGGAGACGGTAGTCCCACTCGCCGGTATCTATTCGCAGGAGATGCCGCCGATGCCTTTGATACTATTCTTCACAAAGGCGAGATCGGTCAAATCTACAACATCGGCTCAAGTGACGAAATCTCCAACGTCGAGCTCTGCTATATTATTCTTACCGAGATGGGTATCGATGTCCAAGACACGAAGGACATCCAGTGCTGGGTGAAGCATACTCACGACCGTCCTTTCAATGATATGAGATACGCTGTTGATGCTACCAAACTGAAGATGCTAGGTTGGACACAAAAGACAAGTTTTGATGAAGGGCTCAAGACGACGATTGATTGGTATAAACGCTATGGTGATAAGTGGTGGGGTGATATTTCTCCGGTGCTGACGCCTTTCCCTCAGGCTTTGAGCAAGCAACAGGAGGAGCAGGCAGTGACGCCGACAAGTCTCCCCGAGGTTTAGGACTTGCTAACTTATTTCTTCAATACATAATACACCATTTCCGTTGACACTTTAGTCGCAATCCCCCATTTCTCTGAGCGCGGCATAAGCGATAGCAGCACTGACCCCTTCCTTTGAAACCCTACCTACAACTAGTTAGCACTAATATACTCATGTTCAGGGAGCATAGTACATACCAAGGCAAGGATACTTCTTTGACACCCAGGCATTTTCGTCAGCAGGGTCGGAAACGGAGGGGGGAGGTGGTATGTAGAATGAAGCCTCGCGGCTTAGGTCAGAGGCGGCACCATGTGATGCTGCATCGGAGCAAATGGACTTGGCCTTCTTGGAGGCCTTGCGGCTCAATTGCTGGTTCAATATGGCAAGATTGCCAGAGGTAAGCTTGAGCTCGGGAATGGCCTCGCTCTTTGGCTCGATAGGGAGACGTTCAACCAAGTTGGCAGTGTCAGCAGCTGTTGTGGACTGAGGCTGAGACTGTGGCTTGGGCTCGTCCTGATCAGGGTCCTGGTTCTTCTCGTCTCCATGCACGCCGTGTCGCGCGAGGCAGTTGGCGACCTGCTTCTTGGTGCGCTCATCCATGCTGAAGAGAATATGGTAGTAATAAGTAGTGTGGAGAAAGGCGCTAGTTAAAGATTGTTTTGGCGATATGGGACCAAGGTTGGGGTAAGCGGCAGGAATGTTGTTTGGGGAATGATGAGGTGGAGAAATGGTGGGGTAAGGTTCAGAAATAAAGATGAAAAAGAGGCGTGTGGCAAAATGTCTTCCTATACTCTACAAAAGTCTAAATATCCAGCAATAAACGTGAAACTTGAAAAAAAGGTTAAAGGGCAAATACAGAGTTAGTCGCTATGAAGTTTAGTTTCACGAGTCTTGCGAATAAGACAGCATAGTAAGGTGCCCAATATATCATGCCTCATCTTCTTCATCGTTGCTGCCCCCCTCTTCAGAGAGCTAATGCGTCAAGTAAATCAACTAATACATGGAATATATCACCATCAAGCAGGCCTTATAGCAACAGCACAGGCGCGCCCATTATCTCAAAGCATGCAGCCATATTCCAGTCTGCACCAAGCTCCCCTCTCCTACTCCACACACACTCCAAAATCCGTACCGCCTCTCCCACCCGCCCGAAACACTGCAGTGACCCAGACGCCGCCGCCAGGTCCCTAAATCCTTTCTCCTGGCTCACATTCGCGACGCACCCGGCCACGCAAAACGGCCACACTGCGCTGCGTAAGATCGCAGGGTCCTCAAGCTCTTGGAGCAGGCGAAGAACCTCGCTTGCACTCTCGCGGACACTAGAGGTGTCAGGCTTCCACCCGATTGTCACTATGGCGAGGTATATTTGCGCGGCGCGGGCCCAGATGCGAGTCGCTGCGGCTTGCTTAAAGAGATAGCCGGGATCGCTGGATCGATAAATCACAAGCGCTGTATTTCCTGAACGAGCGTAGCGCCAGTCAAACTAGATAAGGAAATATAATAAAGTTTAAGATGTTTATCCTAGAAAATAAGAAAGTGTTAAATAAACTTAGGCAAATTTAGGTACATTTAGTATAGAGTTAGAGGATCTTAGACTAAGTATTCTTAGCACCTAACTTAATGTCAGAAGTCTTCCTACACCCTGGGACTAGAGTAGGTTAAGACCCTTGCTAAGCTAATCGTCCTAGAACTTGACAACCGAAGGTCCCGGAATAATGTACTTCGCATCACTCCACTCATCCACAAACACATTATGCAGCAGCCCTGGATCCTTAGAAGAGTAGAGATCCGTCGCAAACACGCCTTCAGGCTGTGCAGTACCGTCTCCCTTGACAATCAGGTTGATGCATTGAGGATACATCTGAGTTGACCCTTCTGCACCTCCCGCATGAAGGGCGATGATCTCATGTCTCAGGACATAGCTTCCAGGAGCCAGCTTAGCCGGGATCGTTATGTTCCATGAAAAGTCCTCATCACGGAGTTTATTATTCGCCCAGTAGCCCGGCTGGCCAGGGACAGTTCCCCTCGTCAGCTGCCCCAACTCATCGATCTTGAAGAACTTCAACTTGGTCTTGTCAACCTTTGTACAATCGTCGTTCGGACAGCGCGCCATGTAATCCAGAACAGGCCCCCAGTGGGCTTGTGGCCAGTCCGACTAGTGCACCGTGATGGTCGTGCCGGCAGCAACGTCTGCGGTCAGAAGCCCATTGGTGGCGTTGAGGTGGCAGATGATGTCTGGGGACGCCAGTGCGCTCGCGGTGGAGGTGACGAAGCCGTTGTCTTTGGCGCCGTTTGTCCAGGTGATGCTGTCTGGTTGAGTTACGTAGGGGACCTTGGTGGGGTCATGGCCGTAGTAGCTTTCGTCGTTGATGAGAACCTCAGATACGTGGCCGTGAGCCGAAACCTTGAACGCGGAAAGAGCACTGAGGGTGGCGAAATGAAATGTCCTTGACAACATTTTGTAATGATCTTCTGGGTAGTAAATTAATTTATAAGAGGGGAACCAGCATGGTCAACTTGGTTGTTCATCTTGAAATTAGTACGTGACTATCTTATATAGCTCTCTGGTTGCTATTAACCATAATGGACAAGATGGCCAGGAAATCATGGTTTCATTCGGTAGACCATGTTCCGTATATCTCCTTTTGAAGCAAAATGATGCTTTTTGGTAGATTCTCCGCCCGAGGAGCCATTTTGAGAAAAAGGGTAGTATTACGCGAAGTCTTCATGACGGGTCTAGCACTATTCTGATTGGATGCTTAGATGGCATTTTCTCGATACTACAACATGCCAACTGTTTCCGAAGTCTCTTATCTAGGCAAGCTTTTACAGTTCAACAAAATCTACAGCATCGAGACCTTTTATCATTCGGGTGCAACTTTTGCAATACCGTATTCTTCCATCTCACTTCTAATCCGTTTGGTTATGAACCGTGATGGAGTTGCCGCCAACGATGTCAAGGAGCTCCATGGTAAGGCGAGAGCAGTTACGACATAGGCTTTTGATGCAGACGGCCTTTCCACTTTAGGTGTTACTATGTACCGCGGTGGTTTCTAGCTGCCAGCGAAATGATCGGTATGATACCTCTCTGGCGCCTACGGCAGCCAAGTTGGTAAGCTATGGTTTCGACCAGAAAAATTTCACGAATAACGAAAGCAAATCTATAAACGACTGATACTCTACAACTCCGGCGTAGATGATGAAAGCAACTGTACAAACTCCCACGTTCGTAACGCCCTGAGAGCTAATTAGATTCATCAACTGCTTCACAGCCGTCTGGCTCTCCTGAAAGACTGGCCTCCTGTAACCTATCGTAACAGTACTGCAGCTCCTCTTTTGACAGTTGTCGATTTGGATCGTCTTCCAATAGTACGACCCGCTGACTTGCTACCACTTGTTCAAGTAGTTTGACCGCCTCCTCTATCTTCCCAATCTTTCGGTATGCTACTGCGAGTAGATGTTTTGATGCCAGCTGATCTGGGTGATTCTTTGCTAATGTATCCGTTTTAACTGCAAGTGTAAGCTCAAGCAGTTTAATTGCCTCATTTATTCTTCCGTCAGCTTCATATGACAATGCAAGCGCATGCTGTGATGACAGCCGATCTGGGTCATTCTCTGGGCATACCTTTCCTCTAATCTCAACCACATGCTCAAGCAGTTCAATCGCCTGTTTCATCTGCCCGTTGCATCCATATGCCAATCCAAGCTCATGCTGTGATTCCAGCCGATCTGGGTCATTCTCTTTGAAGTCTGCTGTCACTTCAACCACATGCTCAAGCAGTTCCGTAGCCTGTTTTGACTGCTGATTCTCTCGGTATGCCCCTGCAAGCCATAGACATACCGCCAGTCGAACACGGTCATTTTCTTCTAACGTTGTCCTCTGGACCTCAGCAACAGCCTCAAGGATGTGTATTGCCTGTCTTTTCTGTCCGTCACAGCTCAAGCATTGTCCAGCCTTTACTCCAAGTAGGCATCGATCTCTAGCATTGATACCATCAGTGCTTGCTAGGAGTCTGAGTGCATGTGGCATATACTGCCGCCATAACTCACGGTTTTCCCAGCCGCAGTTTGGGAAAACCGCAGCAACACGAGCGAATGCCACCTGTCGTGTCAGTGCGTCAAGTTCCTCTTGTTCATTCCATCTTTGTATTACAAGGTGCACGATACTATGCATGTCGAACGTATCGCCATCTTCTCGTTTATTCAAGAAGCTATATCCGCAGAGCGTACCAATAGCACTAGCCATCCTTTGTTCAGAGCCCAGAGGCGGTAATAAGGTACGAGGTATGGCTTTCGGTTCAAGATAGGCCGTGCTAGAGAGTATTATCGCAGCGTCTTCATTGAGAGCGCGGATTTGCTTGAAAGACAGAATCCAGGTGGTTGCAATGGCTCCTTGAGAAGAGTGGTAGTAAGTCCTATCACGAAACCCACAACTCAGCAGTTCTACCATATCCTGGTCGGTGTTTTGGAGCAGGCGGAGATATTCCTTGACTGAGATCTCATTGATCTTCATGTATGCTGAGGCTTGTGCAATGGCAAGCGGTAGATAGGCGAGCTTCTGTAGGAGCTTGTCGATCAGATCTGTATCCCGCATTTGGTCCTTTTCAACCAATGAACCCTGCAAGAGGGCCTTCGCATCCCCATCATCCATTTCTGACAGATTGACGACATTATTGTGTGCCACGCTAACGGCAACTTCACGCGATCGGGTTGTATACAGAATATAACCATGCTCGGAGTCTGGTATGAACTCGTCAATGCCTCCCGGGGCCTCAGCTGTTCCATATAGAGTCTCAATAGTATCTGCGTTATCGATGATGAGAAACCACTTTCCAGTTTTTTCTGAACTCAGATACTTCCTGAATGTTTCTTTGGCATTCTCCTCATTGGTCTGCTTGATACCAAACTCACTAATCATCTTACTACACGCCTGTTCGAAACTTGCCATGCTCAACGCGGGCATCCATATGACGGAGTAGCTACGGGCTGTGTGTGCTTCTTTCTTCATAAGATGTGCAAGCTGAAGAGCAATTTGCGTCTTTCCAACGCCGCCCAAACCGACTAAGGCGACCCGTCGGCCATTCGGATCAGCAAACAGAAGTTTCTGAAGCTCAGCGATTTTCCCCTCGCGGCCTGTGAAGTTCTTGTTCCTCGGCAGCGGTAAGTAGTGAGACCTAGATCCTTTGACAAGTGAGTCGGAAGGGTATACTAATTAATAGGCTCATTATACTAACTCGCTACTGCGTTGCGTTGTGTTCGTAATGGGATTGTCGTCTGACCTAAAGCCCAGCCTTAGCACTGTTGCTCTACTCACATCTTTACCTGCCAGTTTCACCATCAGAGGCTTGATGCGACGTACCAGGGGTAAGCGACGGAACCCAGAAGCCCAGGAAAGCCTTCGCACAAGCTGCAGCCGTGGCTGCCGCATATCGTTGCCACACCTTGCTCTTGTGACTATCAGCATAGTCACAGCCGCTTTTAATAATAATACATGGGAAGCTATCCCAGACACCAGCTCCCTCTATCTCAAAGGCAATAACTTCTTCTTTTAAGGCAATACGGTCACGATCTTCGCCAGACTTCATCACTGCATCCCCAGAGGCCATCAACCCAAAGTGGACAACTGGCCTCAGAGGGACATCTGTAGTCGATAGGCGGTTTCTCTTCACCAGGTTGCCTTTACATCCAGCCTGCTCACATGACCTCTGATCATCCGCGTGGCGATAGGTAGCCTTGAATAGCTTATCTTCTGTAGACCCAGGATACTCAGCATGAAGTTCTGGATCCTGACGGAGAACATCCAGGAAGCTCTCAATCTTGGCGCTCAGCTGGCGGCGGTGTCGGATTCCCTTGAGCTTTGCTAAGGCTCCCCGAATCTCCAGGTTGGGTCTGCCAGGGACGTCTAGTAACGTATCTTTACGGACCAGGCGCTCGGGAAACTGTCGGCCAAAGTCATACTGGATAACACCATTGCTGATGATGACATCGCCCAAAATTATCTCGTCTTTGGTAGGGCTGAAAGGAACGACACCACAGATGCCGACAACGAGAGCAAGCTTGATATTTGGAAAGCTTTTCCCGCAGTTGGCAGCGACGGTGGCGGCATTGACTTTGCCCATTCCAGGCATGTATGCGAGGACAACATTGAAACGGCCGATGACGCCAGTTGAGTAGGCATTAGGGTCGCCTGGGTCCTTATCAAAAGGTAGGCCGTCGTCTTCCCAGTGATGATCGAACAAGGCTTCGATAGCATCTGCTTCAAGGGTCAAGGCGCAAATGATAGCTATCTCGAAGCCACGGCGGTCACTGGGGCGAGGCGGCAAGGAGTTCGAAGAGCTCCCACGGGCATTGGAGGTGTTACTAGCATCGTCCGAAGAGTTCATTTTGGAACGCCGTCGATTAGGCTAGACGACCTAGTGCGCCATTGACGATATGTTGCGCTCCAGACTCCGGCGATCGTCTCTGGGTCAGTCACGGAGATCTCTGGTGCCTCAGAGGAGGCAACAGAGCCAGTGGAACAACAGGGAAACAGCGTTGGTGGCTATTCGGTACTTTGCTAATGCGTCGAAGTCTGTCTGTTGGGTTTGAAGGAAGAAATCTGACGGAAAACAATGGAGCGGGGTAATTTTCAGCTCTGTCTGTTGGTTGTGCACTTTCGCAGGCAACAGTCTCATGATCCTTGCAACATAATCAATATTCGTGCCTTCCAGCCAATTATCGCAAAGGTGGCGCCCTACCAGTCAAAATTTGGCAATAATCGTCAGCAAGGCTTTGTACAGGCTTGAAACTCAGGATCTCTAATCCAGGTGATAAAAAGACCTAGGTAACTTAGGATAAATTTAGGATATCTTCACTAAGTTTAAGGTTATCTTTTGTTGAGTTTATTTTTAACGTCCTATATTCAGGTCCGAGTTTTCTTGCCCCTTGCTTCTTTACGTTCGGTCATGTACCTGGCTAGTATTTACTATGCTTAGCGATCGAGAACGAGTAGTCTACGATACACGCTTTTGTCCAAGTTCCTGTTTCTAGCATGCTAGGCCCGGCGCGGTCCGTTGACCAATGTCACGGCTGAAGCGACTACGCTCACTCTCTTTCGGTCAGTAGTATCCCCCACCAGCTATCAATTCAATGCTTGCTAATTAGGGTATATAGACCACTCGCCGATCTTGAAACAACTGCCTATCACGGCATGGCTAAGTGGTTCCTTTAGGGTTCCAGTGCAGCCGACAAATCCCTCCGACTACAACCAGACCTCGACAATCGCGACCATTACCACGAGATCGCGTGGGAAAGAATGGCACCCAGGAGACCAACAAATAATGCAAATACATTCTTTACTTATTCATCAAGAGAGCCGGTGGCCCCCATGGTTATGAGCAATGGGAGGTTAATGAATGTGACATGGTTCACAACTTGACCGGGAGGCTCTAAATGCTACATTTGGCTATCCTATGTCCAGCTTGGTGGGGCGCATGGTGGAGTCTGAAGAGGAGAACTAGATAGAACAGAGCAGTGGAGACGTCCGACAAAGCCGCTCTACTACCAGATGAGATTGTCGTAACCAATATAGCCATCAAACTATACGAATTCGGTGCAAGCGCTGGTTTTTGACACATTTATACGTCACTTACTCCTTGCAAAAATATGTTCTACCATGGCATGAATTTCCCACCATGCATGTATGTTCGTCTATTCCTTCTGGGCAATATTATACATAAATCTTAAAGATCAAAACGCCAACGCTTGCTGTTTTCCTTAACGAACCATCTCGTCATAAATGCTCCTTCTTCCGCCCACTCCGCAACATCTCTTCCAAACCTCTGTTCTACCTCTTGTAAGAACGATTTGAAGTCTAGTGCTTGTACAGGGTTATGTTCGTAAGGGTCCTTCGTCAGGTCCGCCAGTTTCCACGCCACGTGTTCTATTATCGGCACAACAAGATGGCGCTCTGGATACCGGCCGTCTCTGATGCTAAGCATAGCACGGCCAGGATTAGTAATGGTGAACTGCCATTGCCCATTGCCAGTAGCTAATGGACGAAGAAGCGACTGTCCTTCGTAATTCCGTATTAGGTCCTGGGCTGCTTGGCGGCTTGTCTTGCTCAGTGAGCCTGTTTCGAGGAGGATGTCTAGGATTGTGGGTAGGATTTGGGTCGCATGCACACCCTCATCCACATCGAATGCTGGTAGCTGGGGATGTGAGAAGACTAACGGCACATGCTCAACACCAACATTGGGGTTATAGTACGGCGAGGCGATATCATTCTCTGGAAGAGATACACCATGGTCGCCTTGAAAGATGACCAAAGTCTCATTGGCAACTCCTTGCTTATCCAAGATATCAAGGACCTTGCGAATCCATCTGTCTTCATACCCAATTGTGTTGATGTATCTTGACATCATATCAAGATGACCACCGTTGGCCAGAGGTGTATACTTTTCTCTCTTGGGCATGTGAAACCGATGGTGGCTAGTGGATGTAATATGGCTCAGAAATACGCGGTTATTTTCCGTGACGGCGTTTTTGAAGACATCGTTAATATAGTCTTCCAATGGATCTTCTTCAAAGGCGAAGTCGTTAATGTTTTCCAACGTGACGGCTCCGTGCCTCGCGTTCGCGCTGCGAAGATATTCCTGGCCAATTATGCCCTCATCCGGGAACCCCATCGCGGACATCAAAGCACCATGGCTGTCATAGTTGAGTTTCGCGGCTTGGAAAAAATAGGACTTCCACTTGTCCTTCTGACTAGCTTCTTTTGTGCGGGCCTGTTTCTCCTCCGCTTTGTTGAGTGCGTTGAAAATATGCGGCAAGCAAGGCTGGTAGATATGATGGCTGTAGTCCAGATTGAAATCTGCAGCTAGGGGAGATATGCCGCAGATTGAACCTGTTAGGCTTTTGAGGGTGTATGTTCCTGAGGTATGTGCGTTGGTGAAGCGAATCCCTCCTCGTCTCGGTTTACTAGCATGTTCGAAACCATCCGCGTAATCGCCTGTAATGAAATTTGCTGTTGGTGTTAATTTTGCAAGCTTTTCCTGAACCTCTTGTGGCAGTCCATGCGGGAATGTATCGGCAAATCGATTCCATACTAGACCATCCTTCTTGATAGGAAAGACATCATGTCGGGTACTTTCCAGGAAGAATAGAACTACATGTCGAATGTTGAGGTTTTTTAACTTCCCTCGGAGAGAATCTCGTAAGGGCTCGTCGAGATTTGAGACTCTCATAGGGTCGGCCTTGGCGCTATAATGCGGTTGCTCGAGATACCAGTCTTTGAAACCGTCCAGGGCTGGTATGTCCATTGGGAGCCAACTCAAAGGGGTAGGTTGTACAAGTGCGGTTCGATCGTCCCAGCTTCGCTGTACTCCCTTTCCGAAAACCGATGGAAGATTGTCGAGAAAAGGCGACGAGGCAAAGTCGATGAAAGGTAGAAGTCCAGTAGTCCAAGAAAGAAAGATCAGGGAAGGATCTTTGGGTCGAATAAAAGTAAGGATAAATAGTGCCGTTAATAGAAGAGTAACAATGGGGTAAGGCAGTATGCGTAGAAAACGACCGAGTCTGGATCTTCGTACTGGTGAACCTCCTCTAGAGCTTCGGGGTGAGCTCAACAGCGATACTGAGGGCGAGCTGAGCTTTCGCTTGAGTTCCTTGTCGTGATAAGGGGTGCTCTCGATGTCGAGCCATGAGAGGTCTTCTCGTTGCCATACCGCATCGTAGCTAAATCGATGACCCAATTGGCGACAGATCAAAGTAAGAGGCCAATTGACGAGGTCTCCACCCCAGCCGAATAGAGTGTAGCACGCTACCTGAAGTAATGCGGCTAAGCAAGCGAAGACACAAAAGACACCGATGAAAGCTGTCAGACCCGATAGGATAATTGCCTGAGCCGTTGGGTCGGCCATGAAACCGATATTGCGCCAATGAATTTCAGATCCCGAGACTAGATAAAACGAAACCGAGACAGTGCAAATGAGAGTGTTGTAGGTCATCAACGAGATCGCGAGTGTATTGACGATCCTCCGTGGCTTGGCAGCACTAGGCACCCAATGGCTCAGGAGAAGTCTGATTAAAAGAAGCAGGAGGACATCTTGAGTAAAGAAGGAGAAAAAGAAGAGAAGCATACGCTTGGGCGTCACCGAAGCTCTGTGATTATGAAGATGCACTCCTTTGGCAGCACATACTGCTAATAGAGTCAGAGTGAACGCAAGGCGTTGGTTAGCTAATTTTGAGGCATATAGCAAGCATATCCTCCTGAAGGGGGCCATCTTGAACGATGTGCTGACTAAAAAGCGAGAAAAGGAAGAGAAACTAGAAACAGGGAGCCAAGACCCTTTTTCTTAAATAAGGGCCGCATCCTCCCCTATCACCCCATAGTGCCTAGCCTCATTACCTGACCGAACATGGTTTGGGCAGTGCATCATTACTGTTTGAGCACGCGAGCAGGAACAAGTACGGAGTAATCTGGTCTGGACCGTTAATAGCGCTTACTTAAACCGCGCCGCATTATGGGCTCGACGAAGCATTTTGGTTTGTCGCGTCGTATTTCGCTCGTATTGGATTTTCAGGGCTGGACTCTACTGGGCTAGAGTCAATGCCAGCGGGAGGGTTTTAGGGGTCTGGGTCTGTCCGGCTAAGTGGCAGGTTTCCCCTGACCTGATGGGCAGACGGCAAAGTTGTGCCGTGCCGTGCTTTGCCGAAATATTACGAGAGATATTTCTTTTATTATAAATAGACTATAACTATCGTAATTTAGCTATTTTAATATTATCTTATAACT
This sequence comes from Fusarium subglutinans, assembly GCF_013396075.1. Taxonomy (NCBI): domain Eukaryota; kingdom Fungi; phylum Ascomycota; class Sordariomycetes; order Hypocreales; family Nectriaceae; genus Fusarium; species Fusarium subglutinans. The sequence goes on from NW_023502300.1 coordinate 47,476, forward strand.
TATTTTCAATATATAATTGTTTTACTTATTTAATTATAAATTTTGTAGATACTAGAGATTTTAGTGAGGTTAGTAGGAACCTGTTGGTTCGTCTGACTCCCGGCAGTTTGGTCATGAGAGATTGAGTTTATTATCCTTGCCGATAGCCGGGTTAGTTTGGTTAGGCTGACGTCGAGGGCGAGAAGGATGTCTCATTTCTCTTATGTAATGAGGATGTTTCATCCACAGGCTGCACATGTCTCTCTGGAAAGGAAAGGGGCTTCGGGACAGACAAAAACGCCTGGAGGATTCTGCTTTACTGTTAGAACTGTGTAATTTGTAGGGCTGTGATGAGTCAAGCGAAAACGTTGCAACTTCTGGTGGACGACGGGGGGATGTTCCAGACAGATTCTAGACCCTTGGCTGCACAGACATTTTGTGGCTTCGACGGATTGTGGCAGTGCACCAACGGGATTTCGGGGCTGATTTGGCTAACCAGGATCATCGTTCAGCTTCTGCCTGAAATTTACTTCTACATCCGTGAATACCCATTTTATCCTCGGCCAGACGCTGTCCGCGGGGTTATAATATATATCTGACACGGGAATCCGCGCTACCCATCTTGAATTACATGAGACGTTTTCTAAGACCAAGGTTTATCAACGATTAATTGAACAATGCGATGATGTCATGCAGACTTCGTTCCTCTCATGGGGATCACAAAGTATTATTTGCGTCTAAATTCTTTGTCATACCAATTTATGGTGTCTTCTTCGTTACGAATAAGAGGTTATTAGATATCCATCGCTTGTTGTCTCGCAGTTTTACTTAGAGAGGCGGGCTGTGGCGATTGATCCCATCGCGGTTTTACGCAGGAACGGTTGTGATTGGTCAGAGTCCCAAGGATCCAGCTGTGTAGGGTAAGTCGCCCAGACGATGCAGGTAATCGAAAAGATCACTTATTTGTTTGCTCGCCAGTAAAAGGTTCGTTCTGCTGTATTACTTACATTACCTATATTAGTTTCCATGTCTTGAGCTCTATTGCAGTACATAGAAGTATCGTGTCGTGAAGCGTCCCGATCAACATTAACAGAGCTGTGGTTTTGGATTGCCGTGTGAGCCATTTGCGTCACCAACGTCAAGAAGCAATTGCGTAAAGGGTCTAGCTGGACGAAGAAGTGAGGGAGGAGTCTTATTAATACACTGCCACACCACATAGTCTACATCTTTTGCCATGCAGCAAAAAATGAATTCTGGATGGATTAACATCTAGTTGTCCAGCATTGAGGCACCAGAATGCTCCCCCGCAACATCGTCACTCCCTGCAATTCAATGACTGCCGCTTACTCCGGATCACCAATCAACCACTGAATAATGACATAATTTAGCTTAACCAGGAAATGATGAGCGCCAAGCTCGGGCCGACTTGGCAGCCTTGAACAAATACAGTTAGCGATTTCACGATTTCAGAGCTAATTTGCGGGGTTACCAAGATTTTAACATCGTCTGATTCCCGGTCTTCAAATTCTTGCTTATTGTCATCGACATGTCAAATACAAGATCAAATTCTTATTCAAGGTCTTTAAGACTTCTTTTCCAGATTTCTTACATATCGTAGCTTGCCTAAGGTATACAAAAACAGTCCGGTAAATTCTACTGGCTGCCTAGGGTACATCACCAAATGGTGTAATTGACACCATGCTTTCCTCAGTACGTGAATACAAACCGTAAAATTCATCAAACTCGACATTCTTACAATAACCCCTCCTTATCTTTGTGAGCCACTCTAATGCTGATTTTTCTGATGTAGTATCTTAATTATGCCATTTTGGCGCTTCTCTCTTCAGCAACGCTGGCAACCAGTACTCACGACCATGATCGCGTTAAAAAATGCTATCAACGTCATAGCACGTCAAATCACTCCGCCAAAGCCAGTAACAACATTTACAAGACCTCATTTCCCGGTGTAACATGGGACAACGACAATTGGCTCCTCAGCACAACCAATTTCGACCAAGGCCACTATCAATCTCGCGGGTCGGTAGCGAACGGCTATCTCGGCATCAACGTCGCCGCAGCCGGCCCGTTCTTTGAGATCGACCTTGACGAAGAAGGTGGCGTCATCAACGGCTGGCCGCTCTTCTCGCGGCGTCAAACCTTTGCTACCATCGCAGGTTTTTACGACGCACAGCCTAGGACGAACGGAACAAACTTTCCATGGCTTTTGCAGTATGGGTATGAGAGTGTGATTAGTGGCATTCCTCATTGGAGCGCACTTATTCTTGATCTAGGAGATGATGTCTATCTCGATACGACTGTGGATAACCGAACTGTTCATAACTTTACGTCCACTTATGACTTCAAGGCTGGCGTTTTGGAGTGGTCGTATACGTGGAAGCCCAAGGGTCAGAAGGGCTCTTATGAGATCAACTACCGGCTGTTTGCACACAAACTACATATCAACCAGGCAATCGTGGATTTAACGATCGTCCCATCCCTTGATTCCGAAGCGACGGTTGTCAATGTGATTGATGGATACTCGGCAGTGCGTTCAGACTTTGTCAAAGCGGGCGAAGATGACGACGGCGCTATATTCTCAGCTGTGCGACCAGTGGGAATCGCCAATGTGACCGCCTACATTTACGCACAAGTCAATGGATCAAAGAGCCTCGACCTGTCTCAACGAAAATTGGTCCATGGAAAGCCATATGTGCACACCAACGAATCATCTATTGCACAAGCCATTCCTGTCAAGTTCTCAGCCGGTGTCCCTGTTCATATCACCAAATACGTAGGAGCTGCTTCCTCCGACGCCTTCGATGATCCTGAAAAGATTGCGAAGGAGGCTTCGCGTAAAGCGATGGAGGAGGGATACGAGAAATCTCTTCTTTCACACGTCAAGGAATGGGAGAGTGTCATGCCGAGTGACTCTGTGGATAGCTACGCTTTTCCTGAGAACAACACGCTCCCTAATGATGAGTACATCATCGACTCTTCTATCATCGCCGTCACAAACACATACTACCTCCTCCAAAATACAGTCGGCAAAAATGCACAAAAGGCAGTATCAGGCGCCCCCGTCAACGTCGACAGTATCTCGGTCGGCGGGCTTACATCCGATTCCTACGCCGGCCTAATCTTCTGGGATGCAGAACTCTTTATGCAACCCGGTCTCACAACATCGCACCCAGAAGCTGCTCAGCGTATAACGAACTACCGCGTTGCCACATACGAACAGGCCAAGAAGAACATCGCGACTTCTTATGCTGGTTCTCAAAACAAGACTAAGTTTTCGGAGTCAGCGGCTGTGTATCCGTGGACTAGTGGTCGGTTTGGGAATTGCACTGCGACTGGTCCTTGCTGGGACTATGAGTATCATTTAAATGGCGATATTGGGATATCTTTGGTGAATCAGTGGGTTACGAGCGGTGATACCGACTTCTTCAAGGAGACGCTGCTGCCGATTTATGACTCCGTTGCGAACCTCTTTGCGGATTTACTCAAACCCAATGGATCGTCGTGGACTATCACGAACATGACTGATCCCGTACGTCCGATTGACCATTTGCTCTTGCTTCAAATACTGACTTGCCATAGGACGAGTATGCGAACCATGTCGATGCCGGCGGCTTCACCATGGCACTCGCTTCCGAGACCTTGATCCAGGCCAACAAGATCCGCCGACAGTTTGGAATGACAGAGAACAAGACGCAGGACGAAATAGCCTCTGATGTGCTCTTCATCAGAGAAAACGGCATAACTTTGGAGTTTACGACCATGAATGGCAGTGCTGTCGTCAAGCAAGCTGACGTGGTACTCATGAGCTTTCCTCTGGGTTACAACGATAATTACACTGACCAGAATGGACTTGACGATCTGGACTACGTAAGTTCTCTGACAGTACTACCATAACGTAACGCTAACTCAAATTCCAGTACGCGAACAAGCAGTCCCCCGACGGGCCGGCCATGACCTGGGCAATCTACTCCATCGTAGCCGACGAGCTCTCCCCATCTGGCTGCTCTGCATACACCTACGCACAGTATTCGTACAAGCCTTATACACGACCTCCATTCTATCAGCTTTCCGAACAGTTGGTGGACAATGCTACTACGAATGGTGGCACGCATCCAGCATATCCCTTCCTCACTGGGCATGGAGGCGCTAACCAAGTGAACATTTTTGGGTACCTTGGACTGCGACTCATGCCTGATCAGGGTCTTCACGTGAACCCGAACCTGCCACCACAGATTCCGTATCTTAAGTATCGAAAGTTCTACTGGCGTGGTTGGCCTATTTCTGCTTGGTCGAACTACACCCATACTACTATCTCTCGACGTGCGACGACTAAACCTCTTGATGTTGCGGATTCTCGGTATGCAAATAAGAGCATTGTAGTCTATGCTGGAAAGCAAGGAGACTCTGCACTTCATCATTTGTCATTTGACGAGCCTGTTGTTATCAAGAACAGACAAATAGGCAGTGTCAACACTGTCGATGGCAATCTTGCTCAATGTCGCCCCATACAATCTTCCAACTCATACGAACCGGGACAGTTTCCTCTCGCGGCTGTTGACGGAGCGACTTCGACAAAGTGGCAGCCCTCAAAGGCCGCTGATGTCAGCTCACTGACTGTTTCTCTTGCGACGAAGGATATTGGATCTAAGGTCAAGGGCTTCTACTTCGATTGGGCGGATGCACCACCTGTCAACGTCACAGTTCTATTCCACAACAAAACAATCGATGATCCAGCAAAGGCCTATGGGACATCGAGCCACAACTCAGGATATGATGTTGTTGTGTCCATAAAGAAGGTCAAGCTCTCGGATGCATATAACGCGAAGACGGATAATCTAGACGCCGTCGTCATGCCTAAGGGGAACACTACTAATGTCACTCTCCCGGAGCCTATTCCTTTGTCTCGATACGCCACATTGCTGATCGCAGGGAACCAGGCTTTGGATGCGGTGGATGCCAAAGCTGGTAATGGTACAGGCGCTACAGTCGCTGAGTGGGCAATCTTGCACTAAAGGTGATTGTGTACAGAATACGTGTCAATGGCGGCCGTAGGGCAACAGTGGCAAAGTTTTCGTGCTAGAAGAACATCTAAGTAATTAGTGCAGCGGTCACGTTTTCAATGCTTTTTGGCTTCACTTAGCTTCGGTACTAACAATATATGCTGTCAATAATGAACATAGCTCGTATGCTTCATACAAGTCAAAAGTCAACTCCAAGGCGCTATAACTAGTCAAAACTCGCCTTTTTAGAAGAGGACATCGGGTTCTTAAACGCTTCGATCGGGCGTTGCAGTCACAATCACCTCGCCTCACCAGATCGATGAATGCACCAAAATAATATTGATAAATTGAGTAGAGAATCGAAATTATAAACACAAGCCTTTTCGTCAGCCTAATAGAAGACAAGAGCTGACTCGATTAAGCTATCCACAGGCTGTCCCTCAAGACTGCTTGCATGTATCATAAGGCGGGTTAGGCTTGTCGCACGCACACGCTCCATTCGGATGAGCTTTGTCGATTCTACCATTGCCACGACCTTGGTTATGACAATCCGTGTTACAAACCTGGTCATTGGCAGCGCCGTGACACTCAACGGCGTAGTAGTACTTCCAAGGGTTGGTACCACTCTTGAACCCTAGTGACTGGCAATACTCATTCATTGCCTGCTTGTTGGCCAACTATGAAGTGGTCAGATAAATGCTTGTATAGGCGAGGGTAGAACTTACGATGCAGTAGCAATGGTGAGTGTCGGTAACCTTGGGACTGAAGTACTCGTCGCAAGGGAACTGGTCGAACTTGCACGCTGCGTATGAGTCGCCGCAGGCGGGAGGGCCATTTGGATCTTGATTAGCGGGTGTTTGGCACTGGAGAGTATTAGACACAGTATCTATGAAAGCAGTACAGCCAGTTGGGCTTTTTCTTACCATGGGCCTAGGGCATGTGCTACCCCGGGCACTCAAGCGACTCGGGGGCCAATTGGGATGTTCAAGTTGGGACCTCTGGTCCGCAAAAACGAGGCCCGCAGTGGCAAATGTAGAGATGAGAGTGAGGAGCTTCATATTGATGATGTTGGACCTTGCGAAGTAAGCTTGAAAAACTTGTTGATAGTAAATATTGAGCGGAGGGTGCGTGGTATATATATACTCTCATCTTCCGAAAGGGGAGAAGGCTAATGCAATCTCTCACGTAGCGGTAAAGAAAGGTTGAGCCTATAAGAAATTAAAACTATATTATACGGAGGAATTATTATGCACTTATTGGATAAAGTTCTGAACTGCTAGGATTGGTAAAAACTTTATAACTGCCGATGGACGTGGACCGGTCCCTCGGTGCCGAAAAGATTAAATCTCCTGGTGTAACACAAGAAACACCGCTTTCCCATATCAGTGATACTCAAACTGATTGCCGGAATTGCGGCGGGGACCATAAATCATTAGGCATTTCCCCTGCTAGTATCCGTACACTCCGAGCTTTTAACGGGCGTGGATTGGACTGATTCAAGGCTCAATCCTCGAGGACCTAGATAGTACACTTTCGGCTTATGGGGAATAGATGGCCAATGCACGGGTAGCCGAGTTCCGAAATTGCAGTTTTGGTTTAAGTTGAGATTGCCCAAAACCCAAAGCAACTGGCCGTCCTTGACAGGTTCGGCTGAGCTTCGTCAATCAGCTGAAATGCTGTTATGACTTCCTTACATACTGCACTTACATGATCCGGCAGATACTGAAGACATCTCCTCTAAAAGTTCTTATTAAGAGAGCCCAAAACTTATTACAAAAGAACACGGTGTCTTTGTGGTTATCTGGGTGGAGGATACCTCAGGGCGATCTGCGCTCTGTTGACTTCTTGCTATAGTTTCTTCGTTTCACGCGGCAGGGGACGCACAAATCTCTCCCTGAAGACAACTTGGATACTATTTGGCATCATGAGACATCATGGCTTCTTCGCCTTCGCAAATGCATAGTCTTCCAGTCTCCCAAGTCCGATGTCTATCAGTGACAATGCACCAGAGTTTACGGATAGAAGGTCGATTTGGGATAAATTGTTGCTTTTATAATGCCGTCGTTTAGCATGCTAAAGGCAAGGAAGTAAATGCATCCTCGTTGCATATCTACACTTCACCAAAAGAAACCCCACACGCTCGCCCCGACGACTAAGAATATCACCCCCCACCTAAGCAAACCTCGATTAACGTGCTTCCTTGCAAAGCTGTCAATAGCTTGGCTATCATTGATCCTTGGGAAGGGGACATCCTTCGGAACCGGTAAATCCAACGCCTTGCACAAAGGCTCCCAGCCATCACGAACATCTATGAATACCAGGCGGTCCTCTGGCACATTTTCCTTCAGCCAGGTGATGTGCTGGTTTTACGAGCTACTTGTCACTGGCTCGGTTTCTCCAAACTTCAGAAACCACTGCTGGCGCAGTGCATTGATGTAATCGACAAAGTATCGTAATGAGGGCAAAGGAAACAAGACGAAACGCAGGAACCATTGGGTTGATTTGCTGCTAACTGCAGCCATGCTTCGTTCCCAGGCTTCGACATCGCGGACGGTGCAGATCACTTTGGCATCTGGATAGATTGCCATTAATTCTCGCACAAGCGTTGAGCCGGGTGAGTCAGTGATTGCAACAAAGCCATCAACGCGTTCTTTGATGAGATCAAGATTGGAGCGCCTTATGGAAATGCCTCCAGGTCGCCACTGGTTCAGCACCTGAATCCATGTTTTGATTTCAGTTTCAGGACCAAGAAAGGCTTGTGTCCCACCGTGATATACAGGACCGTCGAGAAGAATTTCCAGCGCTCGGCTGATAGATGCAGTTCCGGTGCGGGGAAGGCCAGCGCCGATGACTTGAAGCTTGGTGCCTGGTCGAGGCTGAGAGTAGTGTTGACCCATTATGGCGACGAAATGGACAAAAGCACAGTGTGTTACAACCAATAGAATAATTGACTCTGAAGATTGTCGTTCTACGTGAGACGCGGGCTTTATACAGCCACTTTGCGATCGCCAACAAATTCTTACCGCCTACCGTCTTTGGGTATTTTGCAGCGCTAAGGTACAATGCCATGTGTTTCCCCAAGAGCAAATGATGTAAGAATATTACGCCTTGGAGGGCGAGAGCGGTGGGAAATACCTTTTGCGGCCTAGCTCAATCGGCTCCAGGCATATTTTCGCGTGAGATTTTCGTGGCGATGATCCTCGATTCAGGTTGTGAGGACTGATTGGCCAAAATCTTCGCAGGACCAGGCGAGTCAGACGCTACGGATCATATTAGTACAGTAAGCATAATTAACAAATCGCCCGCCCAGCTCCGCCTCGTCTGCACAGCTCTGTCCCGGGTCTACTGCTTACCAGAACGTCATAATGGCTATGCTATTCTTGCAATGGGTTGAATTGGTATAAGTATAAGCTAGATAGCCCAGTTGTGCTATCATCTCTATAGTCTACATCCATTCTGGAACAACAGTCACGCGATTTACAGAGCCGTACCTATCCTTCTTATCCTTCACATTTTGTCTCTCGATCTTCCAAAGCCTTCCATAACCAAGTCTACGCAGTTTCCTGGCTGCATACCAGCATAATGGCCCCCAACGCCATCGGGTCGAATCTTTGCACATCAGCATCTTGCGTGCACATCGCTTCCGAGATTCTTGGAAGTTTGGCTTTGAACTACACCGAGATTGACCCTTGCGAAGACTTTGAACAATGTGAGAGCTATTAAATACATATCTCTTGTCAATTCTAACCACTGGTACAGATGTTTGCGGCAACTGGGCTGCTCGACACGAGATCCCTGCTGGCGGAGTCTCCACAGATGGACTCACGCTTGCTCAGGAAAATGTCGATAGTGCCTTAAGACAGATCCTTGAGAGCCCATACCCTTCCGGCGAAGACGCTGGATGGATTACCGTCAACTTGACTAAGGAGCAGTCCGAGGCAGACAAGGAGATCTTTTCTAAGATACAAGACAGTTATCAGGTCTGCACCAACTATACAGCGCTCGAAGAAGAGGGTCTCGAAACTCTGCACGAGGTTGTCAAGACAGTCGTTGACCTGTACCCTGCAACTGGTAACAAGACAGCTTCAAACACAACCCAGGATTCTGTTGCCATGGGCAAGACTTTGACCTTTTTCGAGAGGATCGGCGTTCAAACCTTTCAGCGGTTCATACAGAAGCAGAAGGATACCGACCCTGACGCGGTCCAACTCACCCTTTTTCCCCTGCAGCCTGATGAATTGGTCCTTCCCGCTACAGAGAAGGATCTCGAAGAGTACATCCAGATCGCTTCTCAGCTTATGGTCGCCCTTCACCCCTCTAATATCAGCACGGCAGCAGCTTCCAAGCTCGTCGCTTCAGTCATTGAGTTAGAAGGCAAACTAGTGGCTGCTTCTGCCTTGGCCGTACAGAACGGATCGGCATCTGACATTGTCTCAATCGACGAGGCCCAGAAACAATTTCCTGAGCTGAACTACGAGTATGTTATCGAACAGCTTGCTCCAAAGAACTGGAAAGGCGATATCCAATTTATCTCACCCGCCTATTTCAACAATGCATCCCAGATCATCTCGGGGACTCCGACTACAATTCTCCAAGCATATTTTGTATGGAAGGCCATTACCTCCATTTCTATCTACATCGAGGACGACTTAACCAACGCCTATGACGACTTGGTGAATAAGATAAGGGATAGAGACCCCGAGAGTCCAGCACCCCGATGGAAGCGCTGTATCAACTTGATGAACTATGGAGTTGCATGGACCCAAGGCTCCCAAATCACGTCGCAGTTCATCGGCCCGACAGGCTTGACGTGGATACTCTCACGCTTCTTCGTGGACCAGCACTTTAGTCCGGAAGCTAACGAGCTTACATCTAATCTTGTGCAACACATCAAGGACTCTTTTTCAGAGCGCATTGAATCGCGGGACTGGGCAACAGATGAGGTCAAGAAGGCATCTATCGAAAAGGTGGAAGCTATGAAGAAGATCATTGGTCTTCCGACGTTTCCTGATGCCGTAGACCCTATCGCCCTCAAGGAATACTACTCGGATGTCAAGATCCAGCCTTCTCTGGCCTTAAATGCGCTGAGCTTTGCCAAGTCCAAGGTTAATAACAATTGGATGACTCTTGGAAAACCATACAACAGGGGACAATTTGTCCTAAGCACCCTGACCGCCAATGCCTACCACGCCCGTACTCTGAACCAGATCGTTCTCTTCGCAGGATTCCAACAATTCCCTATCTACGATGTAGACTTTCCGTCCTATCTCCTCTACGGTGGAATGGGTAGCGTCGTCGGACACGAGATCACGCACGGCTTCGATAATACCGGCCGCAACTTTGATACGATTGGCAACGCAACGCAATGGTGGGATGAGGAGTCGATCAAGGCCTTTGAAGAGAAGACAAAGTGCTTTGTGGAACAGTACAACAACTTCACCATCCTAGCCCCCAATGGTACAGATGTCTATGTTAACGGAACGCTCACTCTTGACGAGAACATCGCAGATGCCGGCGGTGTGTCCTCTAGCTATGAGGCCTGGAAGAAGTGGGAAAGCGGAAAGGGCAAGGCCAAGAATCTTCCAGGTTTGCAAGACTTCACCCACGAGCAGCTCTTCTTTATCAAATGGGGTCAAACCTGGTGTTCCAATGTGCCGCCCAAGTTAGGTCTCCAGCTACTCGAGGATGATGTGCACAGCCCAGCCCCTGCGAGAGTCCTGCTGCCTCTCAAGAATACTGTTGGATTTAATAAGGCATTTAATTGTCCCAAGAAAGAACCCGTTTGTGAGCTCTGGTGAGGACCTGGTGGTGATGAATACACCAACATTTGGGAGGGGGATTTGGGTAGTAGAGATAGCTCTATGATACTTGTTTTAATCATTTCCACTGTTCTATTCGTACCACTTGTGATCTTATCAATGGTGACGTCAAATGCTCAATCATCTTGACTTTAGTAAAGATGGCTATTCGCTCTAGTTGAGATCTGTGTCCCTATGCTCCATTGTCTTTTTGCTTCATGTTTCTGGCAGTGTTTGATGGAAGTGTTATCGAGAAGATAGTTCAATGCCATCACAAGTGTTCAGCTCCAACACAGTAGTTGAGACTGTCCTGGATTCTGGAAAGAGATGTGTATGTGTATTGATCTGTAATCCTGACCACGTTGTACGTGAACACTCGGCCATTAGGTCATTGTTCAATTAAATCGCGCGAACCTTTATGGCGTATCTAGTCTCTACAACGTATCGAAATTTTTCCGTATCCAATATTCAAGCCCCCGGGCGTATTCAGGGTTCTTGTATGATTACGTTGTACATTGTCAATCACACCAGAGTTTACCCGCGTTTACCCGCGACACCCAGAAATCATGCCACATTTAACAACTCAAGACTTGGGTCTAAAAACAATACTTATAATTTGTTATTTCATGCATTTCGTCATATCCTCCTAGGGCGACCATGAGTCAAGTCAGTCATTTCTACCATCGTACCACGTTATCATTCAATCGTATAATAATTCGACGGAAACCTATGTATCCCCGACTTAGCTGGTCTAACCGCCTGGCTAGTGGTGGTGCTATTCCTCCGAGTACGCGCTCCTCTCTCGATCTTCTTCTTCATGAATCCGCATCCGTCTCGCCAGCACTAAAGCTCTCCGCTTATCCTGCAGCCTTTGCGCTTCTTTATACGCTTCCTCCAGTTCCGCCTTTGTATGCAGCTTGTTATCCCCAGAGAATCTGACATAGGTACTGTTAAAGTGGAACTCCAGGCTCTGAGCAATTTCATGCACCTGATCGACATCGTACTCGTTCAACTTAAGTTGTTTTTGTAACTTCTCACGCCGGAACGTCTCTGTACTGTACTTCATCTCGAGCTCTTCACTTCGAGAATCTTGGCGTCGCTTGTCAACCTCCAGAGCTTCAATCTGGGCTTCTAGCAGGGCAATTCGCTGCGATTGAGTTTCCCACGATGAGTCTTTTGTTTGTGAAGCGGCTAGCAGCTCGGCAACGAGATTTTCTTTGTCCCTTAGATGATCCTTCAGAGTTTCAATCTCAGCTTCTTGATCTTCCTTCTGGCTTTTTAATTCTTTGATGCAATCTCCCATTTTAACTTTCTGCTCCAGATGCTTGCTGTTCAGCTCTGTGATTCGGTCTTTGCACTCCGCTTCAGCGCGCACAAGCTTGGACTGGAGGAAGGAAAAGTTGGCTTTGACGCCCGAGACTTCACCAGTCTTCGCCTTCTCTAACTGGGCGATCTTGGACGCTTGATCCGACTTCTCCCTCTTCAGTTCTAAAACCTTGGCGGCATACTTCAATTGTTTGCTTTGTTCCTGGGTCTTCAGCGCCTTAATCTCGTCCTGTTGCTGTTGAGACTCTCCTTTCAAATCTTCGAGGTTAGCCTTCTGGAGTTTGACCTTTGCCTCAAGTGCTCGAATCGTGACCTCGGTCCGCGTCAGTTTGTGCCTTGTCGCTTCAAATTTGACATTTTGATCTTCATTTTGCTTCTCCAATTCTTTGATCTTCTCGTCTTGCTGGTGGTTGATGCGCCAAAGATCTGTGACTTTTCCCTGTATTTCACTGATTGCAGCTTCTAGCTCAGCTCTACTGGCCACGAGTTCATTGAAATCCATAATCGCGGCTGTTCGTAGAAACTAAAACTAGATCGCCGCCTGTTCAGGTGATTAGGGCAAAAGTCACGTCACTTTTTGCGATGGCAAGAAGCTGGGACGTAGTTCTAGTGCCGGGGTAATGAACGTATTTATAACTGAGGAAGTCTGACATGTTTGTTTTTGGACGGACAATGGGTTGTTCAAGATGTGACTCAGGGTTCGCTGCTATGTTCGAACTTCTAGCCGTGGGCATCCCCTTTCGCGGATGTTCTGCTAGCTATGTGTTCAAAATGTCCCACCGAAACGCACTGGCAGCATGTTCTTGATTCCATAAGAGAATGGCGTGCAGAAGTGGATACACCGGAAAGTATATAAAGGGCAGATACCCCGAGCCCCCTTAAGACAATACCATGCCAGTTTTGTTACAGGCATGTTATCTCTGGCCAGAGAGTCAAGTATGAGTTACTTGATACTCTTAGTAGATTAATGCGTATATCGATAAGTAAATTATTTGCCCTGTAGCGAGATATAGACCATCCCCTGTGATCATTGCTTTCGTCAGGTAGCAGATATCAGGAACATGGCTTCCTCTTGTTCGTTATTACATAGGCAGCAGATATGGTAGTGACAGAAAGGCTGCTGCCTATCTCATAGGCAGCTTCCTGAAGTGAATTAGCCACTGTTTGGAACACCTAGTTTCTGAACACGTAAACTGAGGTTATAAATAGACAATTTCTGCTGACATGCTACCCATGTCCAACCTCCCAACCACAACACCTTTCTACCTTACTCTGATAACTATCAACGACCCTGATTTCTTTTCCCAAACGCTGAATACATCTAAAGGTGATCTAGATCTCACCATGGTCATAGCGTCTACTGAGAAACCCATGTCAGGGGCCTACGTTGATATCATCAAGGTTGCGCAGCAGATCCAGCATCTCGCTCATTTCTTGTCCCAAGGGTATCCCATTCCGGGCATCCCCTTATCAGATAACGATCTCAAGACCGCGCGCGTGCTTAGCCCCGTCACCAACATCACGTCCCACCGTCGACACTCTGATTTGGAGTTTCCCCGAGAGTGGGTTGAAGATGATGGTGTCTTAGCCACTGCACTCCGTGAGTGGAGACGAGCAATTGACCCGACCAAACTGAGCAATACAGCCCCTGTGGAAGAGATTCCAGTGCAGATCAAAAATACTCCGACAGAGACTGACATCGAGGCTGACGCGAATGTGTCGTTCATGTCATATTCAATGAAGCGAGAGGCGCACTGGGATGCCAAGATGAAGGAGCTTGAGAGGAAGCTCCGACAATGTGAGCAAGAGAAAGAGTCTGTTTTGCGAGACAATCTCAAGCTACAGCGCGACGTGGAAGTGCTTCAGCGCAGGTCGGAGTCTTTTCATCGGGCGCTTTTTGACCCCGACAATAGAATCCACGAGACTAACATGAAAGCAAAGGTGAAGCTCCACGCAGAGATTCGGGAACTTAAAAAGTCACTTCATGCATCCGAGACTAAGAATGAGTCCCTCGTTGAGAAGAACAAGAAGCTGGAGTTATCTAACAAAGGTCTTGTCACTGAGAACGAAGAGCTTGTTAAGAAGACCGAAAAACTGGAGTTAAGTAATTTCGATCTTGTTACTGAGAATGCAGCCCTTGATGCGGAAATCAAGGATCTAGACTCAGATAACCAAATTCTTATTACTATGAGCCAGGCCCTTTTGGATAAACGTGCAGCCTCTAGAGAGGCTGCGAAAAACTACGAGGAGACTCTCATTGCAGGGAACCAGGCCCTCGCGATGAAACTTGCACACTTGGAGACCGACACCGAGCGTTGTGCCGCGCAGGCCAAGGATCTCAACGAGAGATACGACAAGTCTGTGATGGTGACAGAGTCTTGCGAGGAGAAACTTGCCAGACTCACTGTGATGGTCAATGACTTCGAAAGCAGTAAGGATTTCCTAACTGCTAGGAACAATGACCTATTGGTTAGGGATGTAGCCCTTGGTGATAAGAGCAAGCGACTCGAAGCAAGCCTTGAGAGAATCGTTTCAGATGCGAAATGTTCACTAGGAGTCTGAGATGCTTATGGCTGCATTTTGGTGCGATTTAGGGATGACATGACGACAATGACGGTGATGAATGATGACGTATCACATCAATGAGGCCTATGGAAAGTGTTATGTTTACGATTTGGAGTATGGTCTATTTAATAAGTATCTTACTAATAAAACTATTTTTTAACTCAATATCATAAAGCCCATTATACCTATTAAGAGAGTGAGATCGAAACGTTTTATTATTACATATTGATGAAATTCAAGGTAGCTAGGGTAAGTAAGTGGCGCTAAGATGATAATTATAGTGTAGTGGCTGTCTTATCGTTGTCCATCGATAAGATAAGATTGAGCCTAAGATAAGCCTATTATAAGCCTAAGATAGGTAAGATCTCTTAAGACAAGACTAAGATGAGATGTCTTAAGATGAGACTAAGATGAGACGTCTTAAGATGAGACTACGATGAGACGTCTTAAGACAAGCCTAAGATATGGCTGAAAGACTCGACACGCCGGCCTTCATCGATTAATCAAGAGTGAAATAAATAAGTATTAACATCGATCGCTTCAACAATGAACTATAGCTAAAAATGACGCGCAACAAGCCACTAGCAAAGACTCACCAAAGCGATCTTAACCTGTCAAGTATACTAAAGATATAACTTCGCCTCAGCGCCTAATGAAGACAGATGAGCCCAAATCATCTGTCAATCCCAAAACCCCTTGCCGCCCCAGATATTCCCAATATTAACCCTTGACGGCTCAGCGGTATTGACCTCATCCACATGGTTGACTGTACTGACCCGAATCCCCTGGGAATTTGAGAACGACCCTGTTACAAATGTGTTACCGATGTTAACCCTGCCTTGTCCAGTGATCTTCCCCGCAGTGTTTTTGCCAGCGATTTCCACGATCTTAGCCTTAGATGCCTTGGATAACACAGGATCTAAACCTTCGGCGATATCATGAATCAATTCCAACTCCTGCTCGTCATTTACCTCCTCAATCTCCATCTCGGCTAATTGTCTCGTGATCTGTGGGGTGCTTGGAAAGACCTTTTCCAAATCTTCAATTGACGCGATAATATCATCAATCATTCTTCCCATATAGTTCTTATCATAGAGCGCCCAGCCTGTCTTTTTCATCAATCCCAAGCTCTCACACCGCTGTTTAGTGAGCACATCGAAACGAGTATGTACGCGTTGCGAGACTGGACTGAGATCGGCTTCCGTGCATATCCTCGTTCCCTTCTCTGTCGTTCTGGTCTCGTAGCGTCTGGAGACCTTGTATGCGGCCTCGAACCTGGCCACTATTTCCTTGAGAATGTCTCGAGCCATGAGAACTGTTGGATCGGCTGGGTTGATGAGACTAAATCGTCGGTCATTGTTGATGTTGATTGATGCGCCCCATCTTGCTAGTCGGCATTTGGCGACATCTAGTCGGAGTTGATATGGGGAGAAGTCTTCGCCGAAATGCCTGGCAATTTGGACGTAGTTGAAACAATCGACGCAGTTGTTAAATAGGCCGGCGATACTTATAGCTCCAGTGACAGTGGCGAATATCTCAGCCATGATTGATTTCGCAGGCTACGGTTATCAATTGATGACTTGTTCTATTGTGGATGTCGCAGCCTTGGCCACCCAAAATACCGCATACCACTCCGAATCTTTCTCGCGATTGGACGTATCCTTGTTCCCCCTTCTCTCCCCCTCCTTCAATTTTAGCGTGACTTTCTTCCACGTTAGCTCTGTTTCCTCTTCGATCAAGCGATTCATGGCATTTAAATCATCTATCCCAAAATGGAGAATCAATACTCCATAAGTGTGCAGTCTCTGAATGCATTTGGCTCTTCCAGAGTACACGTCGGCAATAGCTACAACGTAACGCATTATCATCACCAAAAGTCCGAGCAGGACGGTAGCAAAACGTACTTGGACACACTGCGGTCGACTGATCCTCGCCATGATAAAGCCAGGATCGAACAGACTAATGGTGGTTTGTTGAAGGATTCGTATGTCTGGATTCTTGAGAGCGCAGAGTTCATCAATTGGCGCGACAAAAGCAAGGGTGGCCGGCTTCTATGGATCAGAGGAGACCCTGGCAAAGGGAAGACAATGCTACTATCTGGTCTTATCAACGAACTGCAACCTTCCACAAAACTAGAGAACCCACGAAACCGCAACGCAATATCGTACTTCTTCTGCCAAGCCACAAATTCTGGTTTGAACAACTATACTGCGATATTGAAAGGACTCATCTACCTGCTAGTCATTCAACATCCGTCACTCGTTGTGCACCTAGACGATAAGCACGATCAAGATCACTGGAACTCACAGGTATCATTGGAAAGCATCTTCCGCAGAATGCTTGATGATCCAGGTCTTGGCGAGGTATATCTGCTTGTAGATGCCCTGAATGAGTGCGTTGAGGACCTTCCTCTTCTTCTAGGATTGATAACGAGTACGTCTTCATGCGCCAAGTGGATTGTTACTAGTCGCAACCGCAGTGAAATCGATGAACTCTTTAGACAGATGTCATCGAAAGTCGTACTCTGTTTGGAACTCTATGAAGAATCTGTCTCTGAGGCAGTAAGCAGTTACATTAGTTACAAAACTCGCCAGTTGGCTAGTAGGAAGAAACTGAAACAGGATGTATCGCAAGACCTTCATGATCATTTATCTCACAACGCAGAGGGTACTTTTCTGTGGGTTGCTCCGATGTGTCAACAACTGGAGAGATGCCGAGCCTGGGAAATTCCCAACCAACTACTTCAGCTTCCCCGGGGTCTCAATAAGCTTTATGCGCAGATGATGGACCAGATACGCAATTCCGATAGCTGCGATCTTTACATGAGGGTTCTCGCCGTCGCATCAACGGTCTTTCGTCCTCTTACCTTTGCAGAGCTAATAGCTATGGAGAACCTACAGATAGATGAAGACATAGTTCCAGATCTCATATCAGAATGTGGTTCATTTTTGACGACAAAAGGGAGCTCTGTCGTGTGCATACACCAGTCCGCCAAAGAATTTCTGCTCAGGGAGTTAAACCCTTTACTCTTTCGATCTGACTTTGCACATCATCAATACGACCTCTTTCAAAGGTGTATCGCTATGCTAGAAAGCCTCCACCCAGATATCTATGGCTTGGCCTATCCGGGAATCTCATTGAACGAAGCTCTTGTGAATTGTCCACATCCGGATCCATTGGAGAAGATCAAATTTCCATGTGTTTTCTGGTCATGTGCAAGAGGTGTACAAGCTATTCATTCAGGGCGGCAGGAACAGCAACATCCCCTGGATCTACACCGTTCATGATTTCATCAAAAGGTTGAGACTACCGGCGACGCTCTGTTGAAACGTTAGGCTGTCCTGAACTTGCTTTCTTGATTAATAAGTGATGCTGAGTGGTCAACGGTAGGTAATTTATCCTGTGTTTAATTGCTGTTGCTCTATGGCGCTAATTATATCCAACCTACACACTGCTCTTACTAACCTCAATACTAACTAGTTCGATGTCGCTCCCGTTGTCCTTTTTATCACTCAATTGTGCTGTATTCTCACACGAATGAGACCCAGACCACGAGTCATTTCGACCATCGGCCCCAAAACCTGACCCCTCAATTATCTCTTCAAACCCGCTCTGACCTGTCCGACGTATCGCATGGCCAGACTTCGAAGGAAGACCTGACTCCTGGATGTTGTAGTTGACTCCTTTCCTGTGAAGGTATGGGCGGAGAGCTGGGATGCAACAGATGACGAGACCGATGTACACGTCGAGGGAACACCAGAGTTCTAATGAGGGGTTAGATGGCGTTATAATTGTATCTTGAAGTAGACGTGCCTATTATCGTGAATGATCGAAAGTCTTCGCTATCGCCCAATTGAATGGTCAAGAAGCGCGTGAGGGAAAACGCGATGTCGATGATGCCTAAGAGAAAAATGCAGTATACACTGATTTTGACTTTCCTTCGCATGTTGAGATTGTGGATGATGAAGAACGGGAGGCAGAAGACTAGCACGCTGTTAGTTCTATGTAGGGTCAAAGGCAATAGGGAAACTTCCGAGCAATGCTTCCGACGAAATGCAAGACCCAGTTGATTTGGAAGAGAAGCAGTACCGTAGATACTTTGCATGCTTCTTCAGGCTTCGTGACAGACCTAGAAAGCATATTAGAAACATGAATGTCGGAAATGATTGATCTGTAATACCAGTTCCGTTCAATTGGATAGCAGAGAAAGAGCTGGAGTGAAATGGTAACGATGTAGGCACAGAGACAATACACGACCACAATCCAGACCATGAGTCTTCTCATGACCATGAATGGCGGAAATAGCTGTAGATAAATTACCAAGAGCGACGCCTTGCACAGATAGAACGTCGTGTAAAATGGGAACGTATTGACCCAATTGTACTGCAACTTCACTCAGCTTAATCTCCCTCGTAAGTAACTAAAGCACTTACCTTGCGCATTCTGATTTGCTGTTCCAACGGGGCATCCCAATTAGAAAGAGTGTAATTGATCCCGGGATGCAAAACGCCCTCTTTCGCATAGAGTATGTCGAAGAAGCCAGTGACGAACGCGGTGCACCATGCTGATATGCGCAGCCAGTCTGCCGTCACGAGGCGCTGCTTCTGTATTACCAATCGTAGATAGATTCGGGCACCGATGATTATAGCGGACACGGCGATGAGGACGTAGATGACGGTCTGAGCGAGCGATTGTTAGAAATGGACGTTTCAGATGGCTCGTGGACGTGGTTGATCGCATACCAAGACGACAACGCCGGACGGCCCTGCAGGCATTTTGGCGAGTGAACAGGTCGACGGTCCAACTCAATCTCGCGAAGAGGTCGATCCGGCTGGGGACAAGGGGGGAGGAAAGCACTTAAGCAAAAGGCGAGACAAAACGCTATTCCACAAACGTTCAGCAGACACCACTGAACTTGTTTCAACACCATACCAAAGGTCAAGCGCCTTGAGATGGTGACTTTCTCGGTGTGCGCCAGTTTCGTGTGCCTCTTCTCTGCGCTATGTGAATGGTCAGAAGCAGATTACCAGGCACACCAACGCTTTGACGGTGGCTGCGAGGTTCGGGAATAGACTCGGCACTAACGTGTCTGTTGGGTCCAAGAATCGCGATAGAGTTTACGCTATGCTCCTCGATCACGCGAGATCAGCCATGGGCTATGGATCGTGTCCAGATATAGTCAAGAGACAGAGAATATTGAAGGAAGCATTTTGCCGATGGGCCGAGACTTGGAAGAGGGGAGCTGTGATGTGATTTTGGGCAGTCATGAGTCGTGAGTAAAGCCACGATTGGGATTGCCAACGAGTTTCGCATAGACTAATTTTGAAGTTGCGGATATCCAGGCTTGCAAAGGCTGATGCAAATGTGTTTTACTGATCACAATGGCCATCGATAGAAATGATTGCGCATAAGAACACGGTCATTACGTTTCGATCAACAGTAAAGAGGGAGGCATCAGGTATCCAACCCCCTGAGCTAGTGCCCAAGTTTAGTCCATGCCAGAGTCTGGAGCAGGGCACCAGTGCTAAGATGTCCTGAATCGAGGTTAGGCTGTGCACACCATCCTCTGTAGCGGTCTTTTGACTTTCGACCTTTTCCGATTGCATGCCAGTGTTTACCTACTAAAATAGCCTGGACGACGCTAATCGGAAGTATCGAGCGCCAATAAGTATGCCGACTGAATAATGCGAAGCGCTGCGATGGCCTTATGAGAAGAGTTTGTGCCAATCGTACACGCCTTGAATAACAAGAATGAAGTAAGTGGATACGAAAAGTACCTCTATCAATACTAAAGTCCATGATTGAACTAGATATTGTCTATGCCAATCGCTGTGGCGACATCGAGCAGACTCCTCCTCTAATAATGATTACACCAAGACATAGCATCTGTAATGAAGCTGCGAAGTATCAATATTAGCATTTTACCATTATCGAGTCATTTATCGTGCGGTTAGTTGTGAACGATTCGGCCACAAGGTACTTAACTCAATCTCATTTACAGAGGGTTAGCGATTTCGCCGAATATCGCCACCTAGCTGGAAATTTGCCTAAATCGGAGACCTTGCTTCATAAACCCGCGGCACCTAGATCTCTACATTAGCCTAAGGCTTTGGTCCTTGTCCGACGTCGTGTCTTACTGCTTCTGGAGGAAAGTTCGTATGCAGTTAAATTCATCAATCGGCCCAATCATCTTGCATGGAATATATGCATCTATCGAATGGCAGGGATGTATCTTAAGATCACCCGTATCAGATGCAAAGACATAGCCCTGACCCAAGGCTCTTTTACCGATAAAATACTAATCACGATTATATCAAGGCTTTGTGAGCTTGTTTCTTTATTTTAAGGTTTGTATGCAAAAAGCCAACCGGTATGAAACTTGTAGTATCTCCAGGGCGTGTATGCAGGTTAGGGCTTAAAATTCCCACGGGCACCCAGATGTTAGCCCGCCCAATTAGGCCCATAGGTAGGTCTAGGTACCCAGTTAGGTAGGTCAGGAAAAATTACCTACTATAGGTACCCTAAAACAGGTATAATTTTTTCTAAGTATTAAAAAGAGGTTAAAATAGGAAATAAAATAGCTATTTATAAATAAAATAATTATAATATAAATTATATATATATATATATAATTATATAAATT
>NW_023502301.1:0-68543 GCF_013396075.1 Fusarium subglutinans
ATTTTAAAACTTAATATTAATAAAAGTTTATTTACCTTAGTAATATAATTACTGCTTTAATTAAGTAATATAAATACTGCCCCTTAATAGCTATATTAAGTCCTTTTTTTTATTTTACTTATAAAAATACTATAGCTAGTATATTTATTATACTTAAGTATATTCCTTAACTTAACTTTTTATACTTATTAGTTATAGTTACTAATATTAATTATAATTACTAATATAATACTTACTATTTTTTTAGATTTATAAGTTAGCCTTAAAAGGTATATTTAATTATCTTTAAAGTTTAATATAATTTAAATATTAACAACGATTGCTATAAGCTTTATATAATAGCTTATATCTATATAATTATATTATTTAAGTACTTACCTATAGGTAAGTATTTAGAATAGGTATTTCTAGGTACTTAACTTTATTAAATAGGTACCTATAGATACCTATAGGCTAGGTATTTTAAAGGCTAACTACTACTACTACTACTAACGTGCATAAAGTTTAGTTAAATAACATAAAGAAGTTCCCGTTTAGGCCACCGAGTCAGCCCATACGTATCAAGCATGTCCATTATGCAAGCGACAGTCCAGAGATAGCAACATCGCATCGCCATCGAATAAAGCTTTCTTTCCCACTACCAAGTCCGACAAGTTCTTAGTGCCTTCAAGGTGACCAAACAATGAGAACTGTACTTCCAGAGGCTACTTGGCCAAATAATAACGACGTTTCTATTAATAGCGCCGGCATTCAGCCTGTCACATGATCTCAAGTTAGTAGATCTGGATACTACTATACGCAAGCATTGTCTTTGAACGGCAGACAAAGCACTTTAATCTCGACATGGATAATTTTCCTTAACAAATGATACTCCATCTGCTAGTTAAAGTATGCCCTGGGTGACTTCGCGCTGTGATGGCAGCTCTTTGTGACGGGAATAGCATCAACCCGGTCAGGCAACGTGGCGGAGTGGTTATCGCGACAGCCTCGAATTTACCGTAAGCTGTTTCCTTCGGGAGCGCAGGTTCGAATCCTGCCGTTGTCGATGTCTTTTTTGTCTTTTATCATGTGTTATCTTTGCGTCTCTGACGTTGTAAACAAACGATGCTTTTTGCGAGTGGCCTTGCCTTGACTTGTACGGACTAAAATCGTAGATATGTTAATTACTATATACTTTCTTTAGAAAGGAGGACCTGATATACTGCTAGCGATACGGGTAGAGTTCTATGGATATCCAGGGCAAATGTATTTCAATGTTGAGTGACTAAGTGATTGTAAAACAATTCAGACAACAGCAACCAAGACTACACTCGCCCCGACACGAGTCAACTGATGTTCAGCTCACCAACAAGAGCCACAACAGAAGCAAAGCCGGCATCGGTAGTCGGTCTGATTGAAAGCATACCAGCGCCGAGATCCCACTCAGCAATATGGGCATTCTCCTCAGTGGCCTTATCCGGGCTGCCATCTGGCGTGGCAGGAATACCGAAAACTCTGACAGAGCCGCCAGAAGACTTGGCTTCCTCAAACAAGTTGTCAATCTGTCCCGCAACCTTGTAATCTCGGATGTATACTTTGAAGCCGAGGTTCCTCACGACGACGAGATAGTCTGGGAAGGCAAGGTTACGGGACTCGTCGGAGGCGGTGTCTGATAACTGATAGCGTCGTCCCGGGCTGGGGACATTCCTAGAATAGCATTAGCATGTGCGAATCTTGCTGCATAGGTAGGATTTTACCAATCACCAGCTGGAACACAGATGGTTTGAATTTCATCATACGAGAATTGCACGTCAAGGTTAGTATCGGTGTCCATAGAACCGAAAGACACACCCTTCTCATTGGTACTTCCTTTTCCGGTAGAGAAAGACAGCCACGGTCCATAGGAGAATCCGTCTGTGGATGCATGACCAAAGTCGGATTCGTTGACCTCTCTTCCATCAGCAACGTTGATCTGAGTAGAAGAGTCGCCGTCGCCAACGCCGTTCATCCAGTGTTCAACCTGGGCAGTGTACTGAAGAGACATCCATTCAGGGACATATGTGATGGCGTGCGGTGTTCTGTCTCTCTCCAGGAGTTCACGGGTGATGTCAGCTGAGGCGTGACAAGCAGCCATCGTGATGCTATCAAAGTTAGGAATCGGCGAAACGCTTTTGGAATATGATTTCTCACCCTGAGACTGACTGCCCGCCGATCAGGGCCTTGACGATTCGGTTGAGATCCCTGGCTAGTGAATTGGCAGTTGGTCCACCTATGTTGAGGAGGGTGGCCTGGTAGTCTGCGGCTGCGGCTTCGACCTTTTGCTTGGCTGCCGAGTATGCAGGAGCATGCGATGGCCACCATTGAGAAAAGTCTTGTTCGCCCGTGAGGCCATAGCCTTCTTCTTTTTCAAACGTCTCCAGGGCACGATCTCTCTCGCGCAAGGCCTGGTCAAGCGCACTCGCCAATGTTCGGCCTATCATTGTTACACGGACTTGATCACCCTCGCCCTGTGACTTGTTAGAGAAAGTAATTTATTACACGTGCAATTCACGTACAATCTTGACAGTCATCAGATATCTAGTCTCGGTCAGTTACATGCGTGCGTGCGGCAAGGTGACGATGTGCTTACTCGAGTAAACATTGAGTGTAAGTTTTGTGATGAGCCGGATCGTAGAAGAGGTCATTAGTCTGTAAGAAATTGTTGATGATGTTGTTGATTCCGTAGTTCGTATAGGCCGAGTCGATATCTTGTGACGCGACTGGTGCCTTTTGCGCATGCTTTGTGAAGAACAGAGCAGGCTTATGTCCAGGCAGACCACCGACAGCATTCTGCACAGCCTTGCAGTATGCCAGCCACAGATACTTGTCGAGTTCGTTGATAGCCATTTTTTCGCGCAGTACGTATGTAGATATTCGAAAGGGAAGACACGTGGAGCGCAAAGCAAAATAAGATGGAGAGTCGCAGAGCGAGCGAGCGAGCGAGCGAGCGCGGGATGGAGACGGAGATGGAGACGGAGACGCGGCTTTAAGAGGAATCTGAGCAAGGCTCAAGCCCATGTCTCTCAATCACACATTGGCTTTGACTAACTAGTTCTAGGCCCAAAGTGATCTGAGGTCTGCAGATGCATACGCGCTAGTCTCGTAGCCCCAAACTCTATCAGGCACCATCAAGTTTGTGCCTCGCTTCGTATCAATAGATCTGGTTTCTGGGGACTCGGCTATAGATCCGCTTCAGATAGTCCAATCCGCTTTACTGAGAACTCTCTAGTCGCCTTCCGCGAATATGGTTTTAATTTGCCATCGTCTCTAACCGAACTGTCTCAGAAGGGTCCGAGCCTCGTGGGAGAGGGGATCATGCACAGCTGACAGCCTCCCTTGCCTCGTCGCAAATTAGCACAAGTGATAATGTCTGGGGTCCGATTAACAGATGCTACAGTACGTACTGACTGTACTGTACCCCAAAGGCCAAGAAGCCACCATTCCATAGTTCGGCGTTTTTTTTTGGGGGGTCGTTCCCCGCGTAACCGGCAACATAATTGGTGGCTTGCGATAAGGTAAGTTACTCGGAGACATTGTGAACGCAAAAATTAGGGCTGTGCGACCAGAATAGTTCTTCTGGAATGCTTCGGCTGGTCAGTGGGACATTCAATAATATATACAATCAGCGGGGTTCAGGCTGTTGGTTGGTAACAAGGTTGTTGGTGATGGTGATACACAAAGGATGGTGTTCCCGTTCGTATCGCTACCCCTGCATCGTAGCATCCAATCGACGATCAGTGAATCCTGCAAGAACACGCTTGGACTTGCAGCATAAAATGCACAAAGACACCACCCTAATCGTATGTACCAAATGTGATGGCGGACCCGGCACGCTGGGTCAACTCAAGCGCCACAACACGTTCTCGGCCGGACCATGGATGGCTACACGAGCCAACTGCTCGGATAAGGCCCAACAAGCGGGCGATGGCAGACTAGAATGCGGCTCATTCGTGGTTTTGGACTAGAACTGAAGCGGTGCAAGATGCAAGAATTGTCCGCAGGAAACTGCCCAAGATGCCGCATCTGGAAAGTTCCAGTCAGTGAATGATATTGGGTTTTGGCGCTGTTCTAACGGGATATTGCACGAGAGGACTTTTCTAGAATCCAGATGATTGAAATCTCATAAGCATAAAAAGTCATGTAGAGCCACGTTTACTCTGTCCTGGACCATTCCACGCATGTATGTGGCCCCAGTGAAGTTGAGTGAATTACGTTTGTAGCAGCCCTAGTTATCTGCCATCTTACAATTTTGGGCCATCCTTATGTCGCATTGTTGCGGGGTCAGTAATAGGGGGGAGGATTAACGTAGGAATATGGATCAACAGCACACCTCAGTTCAAAGCTACCCTGAAGGAATCACTTCGCGAGGGGCTCGATAGCTTCAGAGTTCTGAGGCATTGATCACATTGCCTACAACTATTTCGTTTGGGATTGGTATAATATGTTGTGCTTTTGAAAAGCCATTGATCCAATATAAAGCTGCGGGCAGGTGTTTATCAATCCTTTCGCATCCGGGGCTTTCGACCATTTAAGCTTGCTTTTATTTGCGAAGCCACCAAAACTAAGCCGGAAGTCTGGAACACTATGTCCAAAGGAAATTAATGGCTCCTGTGAGATGTCACGGATATGTCTTTGATTATGCTCTTGGCTACCATGGTGAAGTGACGACGGGGCATAGATCCAGAAAAATAAAGCTGTTGAAACCTGTTGCGGTTCTACCGCCATCTACCCATCTGTTTGTAGTACCTACTAATCACGAAACGTGCAGCATCGGTCTAGAAAACCACCAACAACATACGTCAACTCTAGTATAAGCTTGAAAATACTCTTCAAGCTTTTAACCAATGAGAAACCCCAATTTCAAATACGAAACATGCACACGCATTTCCCTACTCTATTTTCAAACGACATCGTGAAGATCTCTCGCGATGTGGGCTCCCACCTCCCGACCAAAACCCCCACAACCCGTGAGTCTCCTTTGACCTGCGCGTTTGTGAGCCAATCGTCGTCACCTCTTTTGCCTGACTCGTTTTACATTCTCCGCTATAGGCTGGCCCTAAGCTAGACCTCGGCAGTGCTTTTTAGGTGCCGTCTATGCTTCATTCTTAGCTTGGCAGCTTTAGTCGGAAAAATTAACCCTTTGGTTGTTTTCCGTAACATTAACGCGTCACAGCGTGTCCATGCGCCTCTCGACAATGCGAATATGCAGCCTCAGTGCCACTCGGTATGTGGGTTGTTGTTGAGGTTGAGAGGCGGTGGAATTGGAGCTTCACGATAGATATAAAGAATGAGTTTCTGCAATTGAATCACAATCTCGATACCCTCATCACTCGCACCAGTCTCTTCCAGATCGTTCTCCAACCAATACCAACTATCCTTGAAATCATCACTATGCCTTCTTTCAAGACCCTTCTCACCACCTTCGCCCTCGCGGCCAGTATCGCCTCGGCCCATCCAGGACATGATATTGCTCACGAAGCCGCCGAACGTCGCGAGTTCCTCAGTTCTGTCAAGCGATCTTCCCTCGCCCACTGCGCCTCAAAGCTTCGAGCTCGTGGTATTGAGGCTCGCAACATCGCCCGCCGTTCGGCCCAGGTCAACAAGGCTCGCCAGAAGCGAAGCTTGAAGAAGCGCGATGCTGATACCGTCTTGAACACTTCTCACAACAAGACTTCTCAAGGCTTCAGCCCATGCACTGCCCCTTCGGTCCTGTTTGCCAGCATCAACTCTTGCGTTTTGACCCCCGAAGTCACTCAGGGTCCTTACTGTAAGTAATGTCCGTTTTTGGATTCAGGGACTTTTGGCTAAAATAATCCAGACGTGGCCGGCGAATACGTTCGTGAGAACATCATTGAAGATCAAGAGGGTCTTAGCATCGTCCTTGACTACCAGGTTATCGACGTCGAAACCTGCGACCCTGTCCCCGATGTCTACCTGGAGATGTGGCACTGTAACTCCACTGGCGTGTACTCTGGTATCGTTGCCAATGGCAATGGCGATAGTTCTGATGATACCAACATTGACAACACTTGGCTTCGAGGCATTCAGAAGACCGACTCTGATGGTGTTGCTCAGTTCGAGTCTATCTTCCCTGGTCACTACACCAGCCGTGCTACTCATATCCACGTCATGGTTCATGCCAACGCGACTCTCCTCGCCAACCAGACCCTGGGACGAGATAACTACGCCAGCCACGTTGGACAAGCCTTCTTCGACCAAGACCTCATCTCCCAAGTCGAAACCCTCGAGCCTTATGCTTCCAACACCCAGGAACTCACCCTCAACGAGGATGATGGCATTATGAGCGAAGAGACAAAGACCGATGGTGTCGACCCCGTCATGGAGTACACTCTTCTCGGCGATAGCATCAATGATGGTCTTTTCGCTTGGCTCGCTTTCGGCATCAACTCCACCCAGTCCAGCTCCGTGTCTCCTGCTGCCTACTACTACAAGGAGGGAGGTGTTGCCAACGAGAACTCCGGCGGCGGTATGGGCGGATCTGCTCCCTCTGGCGCTGCTCCTGGAGGTACACCTCCGGCCAAGATTGACGAGTAAGGCAATCACTCCTACGGTGAATTAAATCCGGGATACGACCGGTTGGATCTACGGGTGTAGATACTGCTAGAATACCGTGTAGCCGATCTACCCGATTTTACCGACGACGCTGGGAAGTCAGGAGATGTTGTGATGAGTCTGAGTAAGCGATATGCGATCTGTTGGAGAAGTACCTGCTTGGTCTGGAACTAAGTTCATTGTCTATATAAAACTTTGTATAACTGTTTATAGCTTCACTATAAAAAGAAAACGTTTTTGTTGATCAAGCTTCACGCCACTTAAACCACAAGAGGGATGGGCAAAGGGAATGGGAATAGTTCTATAATGCAATTTGGCAATGGAAATATCTAAGCATCTAGGTCCAGAAGGCCAAGACAAGACCACCAAGAATACTCAGTATCCACGTAGCTGCCTCTGACTTCTTAAACTGAGCCTTCCTGTATCCAAACCCCAGATCAAACACCAAGTGTCGAATACCATTGATAAAATGATATGTAAACGGAAACCCCAGCAGTCCAAACTTGATCGCGGCCTTGGCAGCGAAAGGCAGCGCGCCAAAAGCCGACACCAAAGCAGCAGAGTCAAATCCCACTCCCAGATAAGGACCGACGGCATGGGCGCATAGAGTTAGGTAAGCTGTACCACCTACAGCAAGACCTGTTATTCGAGTCCATGCTGATGCACTGAACCAGACTTGTTCGACTTTATAGATTGTGAGGTTTGGAGTGACGGGGCGGTTGAGACGTTGTTTAACGAGAATGTCGTGGCCCTCTTGCTGATTCATGTGAACAATCGCCGGGCGTTCTCTGGAGGAAGATCAATAGGGAGTTAGAGAGAAACCACGAGGGTGTTGAAAATGGGAACTCACCTTGCTTGCTGGGACAACAGACGGGCCAAAGCCAACTTCGGGACGCTCTGGTTGAAGAAGACACCCGGTCGTCCGGTGCCTATTGACAAGAATCAGTAAGATTATCGCAATTATATCTGAGTTCGAGTAGTATTTTACCTCTCATGGCACCAAGGCCAAATCGTTGTAAGCTCATCGTAACTAACCAGTGACAATAAGTGACAATCCCTGAGTACTTTAGACAAAGTCAGATAAACAAGATCTGATCTATAAAAGCACGAGTCCCTTGTGTGTTCACACGTGATTCTCGCTTTTCGTCTTCAACTTCTTCCGACATCACTCTGCCGACAACATCGGTGTTCGTTGTGCGACCTGCCGGATGTAAGATGCCGGACACAGGACACCGACTATACCGGACAAACTCAGAACATAGTTAAAGAGGGAACCATTTAGGCTATTGCAGGTAAGCGAATTGAATCTCTCCGCTAATATACTGAGACAAACCTGCAGTATGTAGTGGTGATATGCTCTTGAGGAACCAAAACACTAAAAGAAGCAAAAAACAAAAAGACATCGACAACGGCAGGATTCGAACCTGCGCTCCCGAAGGAAACAGCTTACGGTAATTCGAGGCTGTCGCGATAACCACTCCGCCACGTTGCCAGGCGTAATTCGATGCATCTCACGATCAAACTCCGGTGTAACAGCCCCAGCCCTTCAATTTTGCAAAACTGCAAATGGCAGGCCAGGACTAGTGTCATTCATCTTCAGCAAACAGATGGTTCATCACCACAGTGAATCTCTTCGGAAACGCAAGTCAAGGAGCCCATTGCCTGGTTCGCTGTTGGTGTATAGGCCCAGTCGCCATTGAGCCAACTTACACTCGATATAAGGTTGACGATAAGGTTATTAGTCACGTACCGTGATTCACGATCCAGGAAGGCGCACCTTCTATTTTTTGCACCTCAATTAAACGGCCACGTTTTCCTGACTAATCGCATGTGACGAACTAACTTTAGGAACGATTGGTAAATATTACCCTTCGCAATTAAAACCGAGACGTCCGACTTGTTTCATGGTTTTCAGCTGATCCCTAAATCGTGCTGGTTTGAATGCAATGAACAAGGATGGATCCATGCTCAAGAAGGGCTGACTAGGTCATTTTATGGCTCACGATCCCACAAGAAGCTTAAGTACCTGCTTATCTCCCCAGTCGATAGTAGAAGTGGCTGTTCATTCATTCAAGCTTATTCTTTCTATTGATCCGGCGACGTTGAGATGCGTGCCTTTCCGCCAATATTTATCAGCCTATGCCTCTCAGTCTTGGCAGCTGCCTCCGACGAAGATGTTGTTTCGTTCCCCGCCATCGGCGAAGTCGACATCGTGTTTCCTCGGGAAGATACATACGCTGTCGAAGCACCATTCCCTGTCATCTTCGGCCTTCAAAACGCCCCAGTCTTGACGACCTTCAGCGGCACGCTCAACTGGGAACTTAACTGTGCATATACACTATTCGGCGTCGGTCGACTATACTTAGACTTTCTACCAGACTCAGAACCATATTACTTTCTCAACACGAGCAAAGCAATCACCGATGCTGACGAGGGTGATCAGTTTCAGTACTGGCGTGGCGAAGAAGACTCTTGTATCCTCAAGTGGGATCTGCGCTGGACCACTGTCTGCAAGCCACGTAAAGATGGCAGTCTTCTCTTGAAGAACAATCAGTTTGAAAGAGCTGGGAACGTATCCTTTACTCTTCGCCCTGGCGCAAAGACGGCACGTAAGGCTATCGCCGAGTACGACGGCTGCGCTATTGGTGGCACTGCGGTCAAGGTGGAACGCAATCATACAGTTGGTTGTCCCATTCTTGCCGAAGACGCCTCGCCGAAACCGAAGCCTTGTGGTTTGGATGTTAAAAAGGCCCGCAGTAGTCTTGCTGAGGCTGTTGTGAAACCTACCACGAGTTTGACCTCGATACCCAGCAAAACAACCGATGCAGGTGTGGATGCAACAGGTATGGGACAGATGGTACCTCAGTGCCATCTAGTACTGGAGAGGCCTCTGGTCAAAGCAACGGAAGTGGAAAGGATGATAATGGTGCACAAGCATTGGGTAGTAGCAAAAGCGGGCTCTTGAATTTGTTTACTGCTTTGTTCACTAGTATCCTTCTCGAGCTAGCCATGTAGATTCAGTAGCACAGATACGTAGATAGAGGAGTTAAAGCAGTTGCCCCATCCTGACCTCAGCCTCGAGATGCATGTCAACAAAAAAAGCATGGCTGCATGAGATTTCACCGCCATCATCACAAGTCGTTTTAGCACTTGGCTAGTACACCCTTCTGTTGATAAAAGAACCCAAATTTTCATATATCATTTTACAGCCTATACTTGTGGTGGTAACCAGCTTCATCTTGACCCGAGCTTTGGAGTCTTAAGCACCCCTGGACCGGTTTCAAGCATAGGCTTAGAAAGACACTAAATATAAGCGACCAATTTCTCTCTCAAAATTACCATTTCTGTCGATGGATACTGCTTTTTGGGATGGAGTCGCCGACACGGCATGCACGGTTATCCCAGCCGGCCGAGGGCCGAGACCAATAACAAGTCCTCAATCGTACAATTACCGTGTAATGGCTGTATTAACAGCGTCTTAAATTAATAATTCAAGAGGGCTGTACTCATTTCAACGCTATCTGATCTAGATGTATATAAACTTGTGACGGCCTCGTTTGAACAACTTGTATGCATCACACTGCCTTCTTCTCCCAACACCACTCAAGGCATTCTCAGTTGTCTCAATACAAACTTCCCAATCCCCAACATACCTCTATTCTTATCCTTAGAACATGTCCTCAGTAAAATATACCACTCCTCCCGGTTTCACCCAAACCCTCTCTGATGCCGTTCACTACTCCCAAGCCGTAGATCTCGGCAACGGCCACTTCAAAGTCTCAGGCCAAGGCGGCTGGAATTCCATGGGCGAAATACCCACCAACATCAACAAGGAAACTGAACAGACAATTCAAAACGTTGATGATGTTCTCCAAGCAGCTGGTCTTCGTGGATGGGAAGACGTCTACTACATACGCAGCTATCATACCGATATTGACGCCACACTGTCTCCTCTAGCTGAGGCCCTCAAGAAGCGAATTCCTAATAATAGACCTGGAGGTGTTGTATTGGGCGTTGCGAAGTTGGCTCTACCGGGTATGAGGCTGGAAATCGAGGTTGATGCTAGGAGTTCGAACGCAAGGGGGCCGTCAGCGAAGATCTAACCTCGATCAACCCTGTCGAATGATTTGGACCATTGAATAACTACATCAATATACTTCAAGAGCTCTTCTTTGGAATTAAACAGTCATATTCATATCATTATATCCTTCCATAAGTCGCTAAATTCATCAGAATCATCATTCATAACCCATTATGTCTCCAGACATCCTCGAATCGACACTTCCTGCATTTCACTATACAGCTCGAATTCCCTCTTGACCTGACATCCAAGACTCTTCTCGAAAAACTCCTGATCCGCTTCTGCGACATGACTCAACCCACCATCTTCGCCTAGGTTTGAATGAAAAATCCCAGCTGCACTGACAGGCAAGAAATCCTCATATGTAATCGGCTCAGCCTTAACTGCCCCGGAGCTGACAAGACTGTCGATGCTTACATCAGAGTCTTTTGATAGCTTAGGAGTAGGGCTGTATGTAAAGTATGCGAGGTTCTCTCTCCTAATGGTTTCCAAATCATCAGGGAACTTCTGGAAAACCTCTGCAAGAATCTGCTCCTTCGAACCAGACTTGGCATCAGATGTGAGCTCGACTACAGACCCTCGCCACTCGTTGATAAGATCATCGTATAAGCGTCTTCCTTTGGGCGTCAAAGCCATTCCTCGCTGCTCAATTTCTCCAAATCTCGCCTTGTGGCTGCCTCCAGTTTCTTCTCCTTCTGAAAAAGCAATCGCTTCATCAAGGGCTAAGAAACTTGTTTGGCGAAGGAGGATAGGGCAAAGTCTCGGTGGAGGTCCTTCAATGGCGTCTTTGGCTTGGAGGCCATATCGAAGCATTTCAACTTGTGCTGTTTCGATATCGAGGACCCGGGGCGTGAGATGGTTGATGTGAGGTCCTTTGAAACAGACAACGTCTGCAATCAAGGGATGTGCTTCTCGAAGAGCTTTGTATGTTTTCATGTCAACTGTTGATGTTTTGTGCCATCTAAAAGTTTCGAGGGCTTCTTTTATGAATTCTTTTGAAACCTCTGTTGAGAAAGACTTTTGTGACTCGAACATTTCGATCAGTTCCACACATCGATCTGTAAAGATGTTGCGTTTCCGCAAGATATCGGCAGCCTGTGTCCGAAGTGTCTCGTCCTCGATGAGTTCAAGCCGCAATAAAGATGTAAATACCCGAAAAGGGTTGTAAGCCAGGGCTTCTTGTGTGAGAGGTCGAAAGCACGTTGCGTGGACTGGGAGATTGGCGACAGTGAGGTCGTAGTATCCAACAGGATGCATGCCCATTACAGCGAATAATCGCCGCATCATTGCTAGCTCTTCTGGTGTTCCAAGTCTGATGGCTCCATGGCGTTCAACCTCGATACGGGGTTCGATGGGTTGATGTTTTTGGTGGTTGATGTCGGATACAAGCTTGAGGAGTGTGCCGTATTGGGGAACTTCACGTCTATACATGCTCGAAAGGGCAGAGGCAAACATTGCCCTGATGGCATCTGGACTGACAGGGTCGGTGACGGTCATTGTGACTGTAGCAATGGTATGTTGTTGTTGTTGTTGTTGTAGAAAGGGGACTATTTGCGTGGTAAGGAGCAGTATGTTAAATTCGAATGTGTTATTAGGCTTATCGTATCCAGAGTATATCTCAGATAAGCCTGCATACTATCATTTATATAAATCAATATTTCGGCCAAAGACACACGCATGCCGATGTTATCAGGTATCTTTTGGACGCCCTTTTGCTTGTAGTCATTCTCCACTGACAAGCCTCCAACGAATTAAATTACATGCTTTACTGATAAAGCGGAGATCGCTCATCCGATAAGGTGGTCCGAAATCCGGTCATGGGGCTAGGATGCGATAAAGAGGAAACAGAACCCGAGCGTTGGCTCGTCTGGTCCTGTTCCCACGTAGTATGTGCTGACTCCGATCACGGCACGATAGATACTTTCCGAGTCACTGACTTGCCTGTTTTTTAAATTGGGTGGTTGAGATAAGGATGCTGATAACTTAAGGAGTCCAAGGTCTCACTCTTACAAAAATATGTTGGGGATCCATCGGAAGATAACCGAGCTAGAGAACAAGCACTCACTATGCTGATAGGCAATCTCATGCCCGGCGCTAGATAGGACAGTAGCAACATCATCAAATACTCAGCAAAACCTAGCCATCAGTCACGTAATAAATGGTATCATTGTAGCTATCTCATATCAACGTCTCTGCACAGCTTCACCTACAGCTCAAATCCCAGGTTGACATGAATGGCCTTGGACTGAGTGTAGGCATCCAGCGCATACTGTCCCAATTCGCGACCAATTCCAGACGACTTGTATCCGCCGAAGGGAATACCAAAGTGTGAATCGCCAGACGAGTTGATCCAAACCATGCCAGCCTGAAGTTTGCGAGCGACCTTGTGTGCCCGTGAGATTTTCTCGGTGAATAGAGCAGCTGCAAGACCGTAGGATGTATCGTTAGCTTTGGCGATAGCTTCCTCGTCTGTCGAGAACTTGGCAATGGAGACAACAGGACCAAAAATCTCTTCCTTCATAATCTTCATGTCCTCGGTAGTCTGTTACTCGAGTCAGAATACCTTCTGGTATTGTTGAGGGAGAAACTTACGTCTGCAAAGACTGTTGGCTGGAGATAGTAGCCCTTGTCGCCGTATTTGCTGCCACCATATAGGAGTCTAGCACCAGACTTGCGTCCCTCCTCGATATATGAGATAACTCGATCGAATTGGGTCTTGGAGACTTGAGGACCTTGGACTGTTGCTTCTTCAAAGGGAGCGCCGAGCTTGTCATTCTCCTTTGTGACCGCGACGAACTTCTCAAGGAATTTTTCGTAGATGTCCTCGTGCACGTAGATTCTCGAGGTGGATGTGCAAACCTGATATACGCTGTCAGTATCCATATCGCTGTCCACTGGGCTATGGAGCTCACCTCGCCCTTGTTGTCCATGATTCCAAAGTGACACCACTTAACAGCCTGCTCCAGCTCTGCATCCGCAAAGACAATTGAAGGACTCTTACCACCACATTCAAGCGTGATGTTCTTCAGGTTATTCGCGGCATCCTTCATGATAGCCCTACCAGTATTGGTGCTGCCTGTGAACGCAACCTTATCAATGTCCATGTGCCCGGCAATAGCCTTTCCAGTCTGGGGACCAAGACCAGGCAGGACATTGACAACGCCAGCAGGGAGACCAGCCTCCTTGACAAGGTTACCGAAGTACAAGGCAGACAGAGGTGTCTGCTCGGCGGGCTTGAGGATGACGGTATTACCACAGGCCAGCGCGGGCGCGACCTTCCACGCGAGCATCATGAAAGGGAAGTTCCATGGAATAATCTGTCCGCAGACACCAAGAGGCTCTTGGAGGACATATGCGAGCTTGGCGGGAGATGTCTCAATTGTCTTGCCGCTGATCTTGTCGGCGGCACCAGCGTAGTATCGGAAGACATTGTACGACTCGTCGAGATCGCCAGCGAGACAAGCGCTGAAAGGCTAGCGACAGCGTCAGCGATGCACTTGGACTAAGGAGCATTGACACATACCTTGCCATTGTCAAAGGCGTCAATAGCAGCGATGAGCTCACGGTCGCGATCAATGAGATCAGCAAGCTTGTAGAGGAATGCACCGCGGTCTACAGCAGCGAGCTCTGACCATTCGCCTTCAAAAGCTTTGCGCGCAGCTTGAACGGCTTTGTCGACATCTTCTTCGGAAGCTCCCTTTAGCTTGATGACTTCTTCCTCGGTTCTAGGGCGTGTGAGTTCCCGTTCAATTGGAGAGTTGAGGGCTACTGGGAGCTTACACTGGGTTTGTCACTGTGAACTCGTCGCCTGAAGCAGCGACATACTCGTTGTTGATGAAGAGACCTGTGGGCTGGTCGTACTTCTTGCCGTTGGGCAATGTGATTGACGTAGTAGTTGATGCCATTGTGAGATATGCAAGAGACGCAAGCCGGGGAAGACAGAATGATAGGAGTCTGGATGTAGGATATGCAATGACGAAGGATGGGGTATGATCTTTTATTTATAATAAGTGCGACGCATCAAATGACGGCAGCTGTTCTCGGGCTCGGGGCTCATACGCCCAATAAACTACCAACTAAGACACCATCGCGTCCATCCATGTTTGCGGGGTTCACTCAATCATGACAACTCCGCTGCACATTCAGCTGATAACACTTCAATTGGCCCCAAACCTTTCCTCATACATTCTCTCATCATGTCCCTGTTCAAGCCAGGAAAGTATTCAGGCCAGAATGAGGGAACACTAACGATATCTACAACCCCACGATGCGGGGGGAACGCGGGCTATCCTCCTTTGGGTAACTTTTTGGGCCTCTTGCAATCCACAGGTAGGTCTTATCTCATACTGCATCTGGGATGTTTCTAGGCAATTCTGCGGGGAAAGGGAATTACAGCTCTCAAGAATGAGGGAGTCAAACTGGAATAGGAATGTTAGGTGACCACTCGGTC
Source organism: Fusarium subglutinans (assembly GCF_013396075.1). Lineage (NCBI taxonomy): Eukaryota > Fungi > Ascomycota > Sordariomycetes > Hypocreales > Nectriaceae > Fusarium > Fusarium subglutinans. The sequence goes on from NW_023502301.1 coordinate 15,123, forward strand.
GTTGTGGCATGACGAGGTGGCCGACGTGAAATCTTCATGATAGGCTCTGTGATCACCATGGCCATGCGCCAAGATCTTGGGTGGTGGCATTGTGTATCATGCTATGTAGTACATAAGGGCAACTGTACCTCTAATACGAGCATCAAACACAGCGACTGTTCGAAGATCTGTATCTCTCAATTACAAATCTCAGCTCTGAGTAAGCCTCCAACTTCCCTATCAGTCTTATCTCGGTGCCTTACACAAATAGGCTCTCATCATGTCTCATCTCACCTACTACAACTACGAAGGTGTCGGAAAGACCAACAACAAAGAATACTCCTACTCACAAGCTGTCCGCATCGACAACACCATCAAATGCTCCGGACAAGGCGGATGGGACAGCGAAGGCAACATCGACAAAGAAGATCTCAAGGGTCAAATTGACCTTGCGTTCAAGAACGTTGAGAAGAACCTCAAAGACGCTGGTGCAAGGGGTTGGGCAGACGTTCACTCCGTCAGAAGCTATCACATCTCCCTCTCGGGCTCTTTCGACCTCATGGTTGAGGAGTTTCGCAAGTGGATGCCTGATCATCAGCCAACCTGGACTTGTGTGGGCGTTACAGAGTTGGGTATTCCTGGTATGATTGTCGAGATTGAGGTGGAGGCCATTATCCAGCAGTAATTGTGTAGCAAATTTATTAAGCATCTTGTCTTCTCTACCACGTCTTATATAGATCTTACTTCTCTCCCACTGATTTTAGAACTCTGTAGCATACACAGGCCGACTGAAAGGTTATCCATGGTCTCTATCTCGCCTCCTGAGTACGACAACAGTACGCGCTCTTTATGAGCGCATTGCCACTGGTCCTTCGTCACTGAGTGATTACGGGCGATGCAAGCTCTCTCGATGGCCATCTCAAGAAGTACAATACTCATACAGCCAGCTTAATCTGGCCAGAACTTGTAGCTAAAGCTGTTTAAGGTCCTGGATCCATCTCATACTTTGAATCATCCCTGATCACCACCCGAACCGTGGACCCTAATCTAGGTCTACACGGATACCGAGTGAGTAGAGCCGACCTAGATCTTCAGTATAAAATCGTAAAAGCTGCTTTGATGGGAGGAGAAATTGCTGCTCGTCAAATCAGTTTGGATATGAAGCGCTATCAACAAAGTCGAAATGCCAAAGAAGCGCTTGAGGATCACGATACATGACTGTTGGATGACAGGAGCACGTTATAGTTGTATATCTCTATAGCTTAGCACATTTTGGCTTTGTGATTTCCCGTTCGAAAGATCTTGGTTGGTCTGTATCCAAGGAGGTGATGGAAACTGCGATTGGGCATGACTTCAGTTTCATGTCCAATGTCAAGATAGGAGCCAAGGGCACCTTCACATTACCTCGTTCTGTGCAAGGTGACTCAAAATCTCTGCAGGGCCGCTTCCCCAACAATCTAGGTGATAGCTAAAGGCTTACGATCAGACGCATTCCTCTATGTTCATGACAAGGCACTTCAATCTCGGCACTTAGGTAGGCCTTTTGTTTGGCTACGAATCTGACAATGAAGCTGAGTAATTCTACGAGACTAGACCGCTAGAGATAGAAATCAGACATATGGTGCCGGCAGTGCCTTCACGGTTGACGCGTATTGAATGATATCGGGCAAGGGCCGTACGTCGCTATGGGGAAACACGTCTGACTTGGAGCAATTTCACGCCGAAGCTGGTCGTTCGCGCAAGTCAAACTATGAACGAGTTGTTATCTGGCCTTCAACTCTACGAGCTTTTCAGTCCCGTTCCTCTGTCCTTTGATAATATACAAGGGAATGGGTGTATAGTGACATCTTTACCATATCATTAACTATCCAAATGGTTAGTAAGACTTTATCAAGCGCAATCAAGTAACAAAGCTTTCATAAACTAAGGGATTTCTTTCTTCTTTCCTCGAGTATCTGTAACTCGTGCGTCGATTTCAAAGTCGTTGCGTTTATAAAAGATCTACTTCTAGATGGGGAGCTCAAGTTATAGTGCCAGATCGATCATAATTCTCGCCTACTATTTTCTCATGAACAGAGCACCTCCTGGGATATAGGAGGCATTCAAGAACAGTAAACACTTTTCTCGATGCATTTGGGATATATTTTTGACTAGCCGAGAAGTTGAGAGGGTTAAGACGGAGCTCGGCCAGCTCGAATTAAGTTTCACTCTCGGAAAGGATTTAGAATCGGCTGTCCAGAAATACACTAATATTTTGATAAGGCCTTACGGTCAATTAGGCTTCCAAGGCATCCTAGCAAGCGTGTGGTGTTGCAGAAGCACGGCATCAAGTCGGGCCAGAAATGACTCACCGCCAACTTTGCTTTAAAAGAAGCGTTGAATCATCTTAAGAGTAGCCAGTCTCCACCGACTACATTGTCTCACAAAATGGCTTCAGCATATAGTCAGGAGCAAGTTTCGCAGTTCTTCGGCCACATCGGTCTTCCTAAAGCGCTGCGAGAAGACCTTCGGCCTTCATTGATGCTCTTGAAAGCCTTGCACACTCACTCGCTCGCTACGTTCCCGTATGAAAACCTATCTCTGCACTATAATTCCACTCATAGTATCGACCTCGATCCTCAACATCTTTTTCGAAAGATGGTGACTGATAGACGTGGCCGCGGTGGTTTCTGTATGGAGATTGCGATCTTGTACAACCACATTCTTCGGGCTATAGGATTCGATGCATATACTGCTGGGGTACGAACTCGAGGGAGACTTGAGGGTGTTCCAAAAGGGGACTATCCAGGCTGGTGAGTAGCTTACTGTATCTCAGTTGTTGGGATTAGACGAACAATCAAGTCTACACGTCAAGACACTAGAAGAAAAGATATTAATGTAGAAACAACATCATATTCATTTTGGAAACTCTTATCATTTCAGTAGCATCAATCAGACACTGACCAGACACTAAGGAACCATATCGTGAATATCATCACTTTCCCCGATGGCAGCAAATATCATTCCGATGTAGCATTCGGAGGTGACGGCGCCACGATGCCAATGCCACTCGTCGACGGTTTCGTACACAAGAACCTTGGAACCCAGCAAATCCGACTCAAGAAAGATTGGATACCTCATCAAGTCCACAAGACAGAAGAGACCAAACTCTGGATCTATCAGTATCGAAACGGTCAAGACATGGAGTGGAACTCTTTCTACTCGTTTCCGGGCATCGAGTTCTTGGCTTTGGACTGGGATGTTGTAAACTGGTGGATTAACACTCACGCGGATAGCCATCAGCCACGCAATGTGTTGACTATCAAGTTTCTGCTTCGGCCTGTGGATACTGAAGCGAGCTTCGAAGGGGAGATGGAGATTTACGGAAAGAGAATGCTTGTGAATGGAGTTGTTAAAGAGAATCTCGGCGGAAAGACATAGATCATCACCACTTGTAACGCGGAAGAGGAACGTATAGAAGCTCTTGAGAAGTATTTCCAGATATCTCTCACTGATGAAGAAAAGGAGGGTATTCGCGGCTATGTGTCAGAGCTCAGAGGCACGATATCATAACTAAGACAAGAATCAAGATCATTCCATCAGATCCAAGAAAAACATCATCAAGTCTTCAGAAAGTCCCATAGAGCACCTTCACCCCTCACTTCAACCAACTCACTCCCATCATCTCCAACAGCCATACTCCACAACTCTTGGCCATGTCTCATCAAGAGCTCATAACCGCCCTGTGGACTCGGTCGAAGTGTAAAGTACTCGTGCGCCTGGTGCTTGTCGACTCGCGCGATGAACTTCTTCCTCTCGTTGTGGCCGATGATAGTCCCAGAAACACAGTTTCGGAAGCCGAGCCATCTGTCTCGTTCGATACACTCCCAGTGAAAGCCGCCTCTCGGGTTGAAGCCTTCACAGAGTCGGAGGTCGCCGTTGACGATGGTGATGACTTTGCCTGAGTCACGATGACGAATGATGAAGATTGCTCCGGGATAGGGAACGGATTCGGTGTAATCTCTGCAGTGTTCGGTTGTCGTTGTGTGTGTAGGCGTACCTTGGCCATCGACGGTGGAAGCCATGGACATGGTATCAATGAGATCCATTTCTTTACTCATTCTGCCGATATTTTATTGTGATTGAGTTGTGGTGTTGAGATGGTGAGTTCGAATGCATGTCCACGTAATGCGCCAGGCAGCTGTGGGAGAGCAGGCAGCCAGCCAACCACTGAGGTTGTTGCATCTTGACGGCCCTTTCAGCCGCTTCAACACCCGACAGAGAAGCGCTGGGGCAAGCAGTCCTATAGAACGACAAACATGGATCAGCAAACTACAGGCAGTAGCAATATATATGTATAAAACATTCCCTAAAACAGGTTTCCAGGAACAAAGAGCTTCCAAGTTTGCCCCTGGTACCTGACAAATGCTGTAGGGTAATTCGGCAGACTTGCCCCAGACGGAGATGATCGGCGCTCGCTCGGCTTGACTTATAAGCCATACAGAGATGAATTATAGATGTGAACAACATCTATTCATGTCGCGCTGCTGTGCTTGACACCGTATCTTACGGAACTGGTCCCTGGAATGGCCTCATAAATGATCATGCATGCCCTTGACTGCCTAACACTCGCAGACAAGACCCAATACCAAACCCAATGCCAGTGACCAACTGCGCCGTTTGACAAACCGAGACACCAAGTCCTAGCAAACTCAAATCGTCAATATCGGAGCAAGAATAGGGTGTGAGACAAAGACCCTGCATGAGTACAGTACAACCAACCCAGCCACGACAGCGTCTCTCGAAACACGTACCCTGGCAAGCCTGGACAGTTCAAGGTCACAAGATTGAGCAATCAGTCATTTCGTTGCAGCCCTTAAACGCCCGAGACACAAAAATTAACTCGCGCCAGGCCTCGCGTGACCTCAATCACAAACACCGTTTTAACCGCCCTCGTCGCATGGCAACTGCCCCCCCTCCCCTGTCATTATCGTGTCATTCTGATCTCTCGGGCTTCACAACAAAACCGTTGTGCTACAGTATAAGGTAAGTTAAGTTACCCTCCCGTCGCATCCGCCAAAAGAGGGCGCCACAGTAGCACTCGTAACACGTTCTAGACCACCGGACCAAAGCCTACGAAGCCAAGAACTGTGGCTCAGGGCACGAGGACACGCAACCCATGGATCCAAAGGGTCTAGAACGTCGCTGTGCTGATCTTGGGTATTCCCGACGAGTTTCCCACGCTCTCGAGAACCAATTCACCCAATAGGACTGCATGACTGTGCGAAGGTTTCCTGTGCCACTGCGCTTCGCTATTGGTGCAACGACGAGGCGCAACGGATAAGGGCGATTGAGAGACCCCGAAGTAGAGAATGGCATAGTGCGCGCTGGGGTATCGTATAGAAGTGACATGTTCTCGAATTAGCCAGGAACGCTCGGAGCCCGGCAGGAGCGGAAAAGGGCTTAATTGAAGCAACGTTGTATGTATCAATGAATGAATGAATGAATGAATGCCGGGAGATCGATAACGGTCTTTTCCGGGGGCGTAGTATTGAGTCTATCGACTGGCCAGAACAACAACACTTTTAGTCAATGGCCAGACAAGAATAGCAGCATGGTTTAGAGACGCCGAGACTACAGTAAAAGCACCAATGCAAATATCTTTGTTGACTTACCCTCTGCGACTCTGCCCTGAAAATCAATAAAGCCAAGCCAAGCCCTGCCTGATCCGCATCGGCATGCCCGAGCTCCATCATGATCTGATAGAAAAGAGTCAAATGGAATAACTGATAAAATAACTGACAAAGTACCTGAGGGCTTATCACGCGGAAACACTCGCTTACTCAAAAACATCGAGGTCTTCCGTGAGTACAGTACCCGGGATGCAATCTGGTCGAAAGCAATCAGCTGCATAGTGCTCAGTTACAATGCATCAAGCACAGGCATCTTTTGCCGCATCAAGGAACCTAGCCCAGACCACGGACGTTTTTCTAGAGTCAGGCCGAAACAGATCAGTCATATTGGCCGAGCTTCTGGCCCAGAACCTGAGCGTGTAAAACAAAAGCCCAGATCTAGAGCCTTCCTCGTGTGGTAAGCAAGACCGGACGGACCCTTTCAAAAGGACCCTTAATTTGTAAGAGAGAAAAAAGGGATTCACCGCTCCATAATTCTTCAGCCCTGGGATCACCGGGGCCGGTGGCTTGAAAGTCCATTTTAAGATCCAAGCTCTGCAAGATGGCGTATTCTGGAATACGGTTCCAACGTCTCACTTGTGCCATGCAATTTCCTGCACGAGACCGCCAAGACGAATTCTAGCCCGCATGGGACTGCAGTCCTGCAATGCAACACTGTCTTGATATTGTCAGCGCTTGCTGGGGTTTGATAGGATAGAACAGAAAAGGCTTCGTCAGGACATCGTGGCTGTGACAGATTTGCATTTACTACTGAGAATGGTTTGGCTTGGTTGGCTTTGTAATTTATTTAGTGACATGCAAAACACACGTTGCTCAGCTTTGGTTGTCCAAGCGGGTCGATCATTCATCAAACTTCAGCTTCAGGGACCCTTTGGGGCCCACCCCCAGTCCAAAACGCCAGTGAGAAAGAGGTGAAGAATAAGGGGACTGCCAAGCCAGTGGTCTAGACTCTGAGTCTAACAGTCTGACTCTGACTCTAAAATGGCGAGCGGCATTATTTCCTCTTTTTTGACGGAAATAGCAATTGAAGCGGAACACCAAGAGAGAAAAAGCCATCAGTCAGCAATAACCTCAAGACCAGTGCTAGAGACAGTTAGTGATTTTAGACATGACACGGCTTGCCAAGCAATTCGTGATGGTCTGACAAAGAAAACACCGATCCGTCGCATCCGTCGGGCTCCATGAGAGATAGAATTGCCGCGGCATCGCAACGCAACGCAAAGCACCACATGCATCGGATGCTATCGCATCAGATAAAACAGACACGCGTAAGGTTCTGTCCTACTGTAGTATAGGCAAAATGATAAAACGGAGCAGAGGGGACAGGGCGTGGGGTGGCAATTAAGAAAAGGGTCATTCATATCCCCGATCTAGAGTATCTCCGTCTCGATCCCCTTGCAGCATTGATGAGGCGAGGCTGGCTACATTTCCATTCCTCCATCTTAAATCTGCGGAATCGAGAATTGTCTTTGAATACGGATATGTCGATGTGGGAAAAAAGCAAGCATCTCGATATCTGTGCAGAGAAAGGCCATTGGTTCCCAGGAGCAGCTCCGAACGGGAGGACTCCCTGACTGTTTATAACCAAAACGGACGCCCATCGAAGGTTTGGTAGAGCATCTCGGCCGGTGGCGTCGCCATCTCGATGTGGCTCCGTCACTTGATGAGGGCGGGATTTTTAGAGCGTGTTCCAGATCGATCTACAGTACATAAGATACAACAAAGGGTCTTGCCTAGCTCCCAGGAACACTTACATTTCCCATCGACACTAACTAAGCAACACGCTGAGAGAGTTTCCATTCGATGATATTACGACCAGAGGGGGTGTTCGTTGTGTGTCGCGCATGGACAATTGGTAATCTAGTCATGGAATTGTGGGTGGCATGGCCATGGGCATTTGCTCAAAACCACCACTGAAGGGTGACCGTTTTGTGTCCGCACGATGTGGATGGCTCTATCAATCTCAAACTCTAGGCTGGCCCCATCAATCCAGTTTAAAACGGTTCCTTCAAAGGGCTGAACGGAGCGACACCACTCGTATTAGTGATCGATCGTGATGAGACAAGACAGGTGCAGTGTGTCTTTATCTACGACTCGACTCGACTCAACCAGTCAGTCAGTCTACTTAAAACACATCTCGATGATTAATTCCTCCGTAACGAAGATCAAACAGATTCTCATCCCACACCTGGGCTGACCTGGCCGATAATCTTTCGATGAATCAATCAAGATCCCCCTACGTTAGTCTAAAACCCCACATATCTATCTTCCTTCTCATCGGGACCATCGAAAGGCAAAAAATAAATAAAAAATGATAGACGATCGCGGGTTCTGATAAGCGTTCCCGCCCAAGCCCAGTCCCGGCAATCCGACGATCAGTCAAACTACGTCTCCAGTTTCACTCGCTGATCCGATGAGTAAGTCTGGTTCTGGGCATCGAGAGGGCTTCGATCGCACGTGGGTGCTGCGTAACTGTCGACGTCAGTTTTGCGATAAGCGCTTCCTTTGTGTCATGTTTCGAGGGATGAATTACGCGCGTGCTATGGCGGTTGCATCATATCATTCAGACGGCTATTGACAGCTCCATCAAATGCCACAAGTTCCTTCTCGATGTTCGGAACCGCTGGCTAGACGACCATAATTTACTGCGATCGAGAATGACTCAAACCCTGTCACAATTTCGCTTTTTAAGGATCATGATGAGATGCAGGGTGTTTCCATCGTCAACGGGGTCATGCAGACAGCCTAGACAAGAACAAGGTCGACGGAGAAGCTCCGGTGCTTGTGAAGGAAGCTCACGATGTCGATTGTACGCTACAGTACGATGCCGATGGCACTCGGGAGCCATGGGGGTGCCTCTGCCTGTCTCGAGTGCCGTGCCGGATGTGACTGGCACGACTCGGCCGGGTGTGATAGCGTGAACGGTGAATGGTGCTTGACACTCTGTTTCAAGGTCTTGGCAAAGCACGTTGCAACTTCGGGGGCCAATCCAATGAAGCCGTAACGGACGACATCGAGATGCTCAGGGCCGTTGCAATGTGTCCATGCAATGCCATGTTGTTCTCTTTCATGCTCGACAAAAAGACATATCAGCAGAGTGACAGCTCCACAGCCAGTCATCTGTCGTTATTCTCGTCCAGAACATTCAGATATCTCGTTAGAATGCTTTGGACTCTACCCACGCCCGTGAACCGAATCGAATAGATATCGCCATTGAAACGGAATCATCTCCGACTAGTGGGATCTGGGTCATGGGACAGAAGAAACAGAACAAGACAGTACAAAACCGAAGCTTCATGTCCTTCGATCCTGTTCTAATGGCCCGACCAAGGTTCTCGTTTCTGTGCCCTGAAGATCGGAAATTGGCTGTGTCATCAAAGGAGTGGGCGATGGCGCTAGAACTGTTTTGAAGGCTGCCTCCAAACGCCGGAACGGAATGCCCTGCCAAGATCTCCGTTCGCTAACTCCGTTTACCGCTTACTGCGATATCTCGTTAGCCATTCTCCTCACCTCGCTCAGTTGCATGTTGACCGACCACGCAGCTTCACAAGGTCCCTTGTGAGTCACGGCAAGGGGCCCTGTAAAGAAACCAAAGGGCGGGAAGATGCACCCGAAATAGCAATTCATCCCAACACGATCCACAGACAAGAGACAGCAAAGAAGAAGCGGTCATAAACACCACGAAACTCAACTCTACAGCATTGTATTTTCTGCGGTGGACTTTTCACTGTCAGGCCCAACACGCCAATTTACATATTTCAACAATGCTCTATTTCTGGGTACACTAAACGCTAGCTCCGAGCCCAATCCAACGGTTCAGGCTCATCATGCATGGACAGGGTTCTCGCTCTCGCTCTCGGTCAGAGTCAGCCCTCGAAAAGCATTAGGGGTCCATCATCTCTTCTGTATGTACGGAGTATCATTCATTCAAGCTCGACCTCAAAACACTGGAGCCCGCCGTAAGACCAGCGTTGCAGCCCTGAAAACTGAACGACCCGAATCCCCGGGTACGCGGTGTGCTGGGCTGTAGCATTCTGCTCATCTTCCTCCCTGTGGATATCAGATCACCCCGGTGCTTAGATCGTGGTGGCCCGTAGTCGCGGGCGGCTCTGTTGTTCTGTTCTGTTCTGTGATGTTGGGCTGGTGGGCTGTCTACGTTGCATCAGGATTGAGGCTTGTAAGTGACAGCTATCCAATAGCGCCTTTCCATACGAGGACAAAACTTTGCAAATTACAATCCTGTCATAATGGAAGCTTGGCGGGCGCCCAATAGCGACTCTTTCAGGTGTTGACAAACGATACCGATTTGTTTCTCTCAAAGTTATTCATGCGTTGACCGCGGATGGAGAAAGAAAAAAAAAACAGACTCTCTCATCGGATCCCACGATGTGCGTAAAACACGCACTAGGATTCAAGACTCCATCAAAAGATCCGCCCTTCATATAATGTTGGTCGCACAACAAGGGTCAATTACCGCATCGCATCTACATACTGTATGTAGTGTATGTAGATGCCGCCCGTCGCGAACACGATTCTTTACATGTGACAGGTGCAATGGACGCTTATTGTATCAATTGTGCGGCCTTTCGGCGCGGTTCAAGCGCCGCTATCCATTATCAATCACCATGACATGCCGTACAAGCCGAAAAGTCTGTCACTTGGACACTCACTCAGTTGAGACAAGAGGCAGCAGGCACCCGCGGAAGACGGGCGCACGCAGTCAGCTCGATATGTCCTGTTGACTACCTAAGTTAATTGATCCCTGTGGCTTCGTGCCCTTGCTGGGCTGAGCTGGCCGATCCGGGGTTATTTTAACGGTGAACTCAATTTCATGAGGCGGACCATGTTGAATTGTCGTACTACCTACCGTACATTTGACTCATCTTGCCAGAGCAACACTGGACAACTCATCTTGGTCCAAGCTGTAGAAGGTGAGAAGCTAGAGTGATACTGTACAGCACAGGCACAGGGTCTTTTTGCACAGACTTTTGGGCCCTGAAGCTAGAAGCTTCATCAACGTGAGACTCTGTAATCTAATTTGCAGGAAGCTCCCATTGTGCAAGGAAGACCCCGTTACGGGAGCCCGGAGCAACGATTGACAACAAGACATCTAATGCGACAAGCAAGCTTTATGTGCATATGTATGCATTTCTGTTTCTTTTTCGTGCCCGGGTTAAATAAACAAGGCGGTAGATACATACATACGTATGTACATAGATTGCGGCCAAAAAGCAACCAATGCATGAATATGCTGCGCTGTATCTTTTTGTCTCTGAAGCTGTGCCCCGTTGTCGTCGTAAGCAGTTTTGAGCTGGTTCCTCCCGTGCCGTGAGAATATTACAGTTCTGTGAGAGGTACAGTACATATGCACGGAGTTACAGGCATATCCGAGACATCAGCCAGCCTCACGACGGGACAAATTGGGCGTGAGCTTAAATCACGGGCGCTGCAGGGAATGACAAGAGGATAAATAAATTCTGGACAGTTCCGTAGAGTCGGTTAATCAATTAGACACAGCGTGATGCCTCACCAACATCCAATGACCCGCCAAAACAAAACAAAAAGTCTCAAGATTTATTTGGTGGTGATCCCGTAAGCCCCGATAGATCGCATAAGCCCAACACAAGAGAAAACGGAGCATCTCAGGTGAATCGACAGGGGTAGAGGTAAACTAAACGGACAAGATGGAGATGGACGGGTTTCGCCTGGTCAGGACGGACCCAAGACCTGACGTTGCATCGGCCAGGCCTGTTCTGGTATTGGGTTCGAGCCAAGCCACGCCCCCCCCTTCACTCCCAGACTCCTCTGCCTCCTCCGTTTTTGACTCTGAGCTTGCTCCGTCGAAGAGTGATTGAGTGAGTGAACGCCAAGTTTCAAGCCAAGACTCAACAGCTCGAGAGTTTACGGTTGCTGCGACAATTATCCCTCACCGAGAGCAGTCTTAGATAACAGCTCAGCTTTGTCTGGAGGTGGCATATGCCGCAGTTGCAACGTAAAGTATGTATGTATCTTTTTCCAGGACTCACCAAATTGAATTGAATTGAATCAAATGCTGGTGCCTTGAAGAGGGGCGTGTGCTTGGGCTTGGGCTTAGACTTGGACGCTCCGTTTTGCTCGTTCTTTGGGCTTGGCACAATGTCTTGCTGCTGTTTCTCTTCGACCCGCTGCCGATCTTTACTCCGCGACACGCCGTCTTGCAAGGCCCCTCCGTGGATGAGCAGAGAAATCGTCGATCCGCAGCAGCAGCAATCGCACAGCTAAAGAAGACCGACCAAGGGGAAGAAACTTACGTAGCCCCCAAAAACCACATAGTGAGTGAGACTGCCCTGTTTCTCTCTGGGTGCGCGTATGTGTCCGTTCAGGAGGAAGAATAAAGCCATTTTGATAAAAAGGCCTGCTCACCCCCCAGAACAACGCCTTGAATCCAGACCCTACATCCCTTCTATAAACGAATTTCACGATACGACTCGACTTGACTCGACTCGACTCTATACGATACCATAGCCTAGTACATTCTAGGCTCTCATCAGTGATAGCGATTGATTGATTGTGCACCCAAATAAACACACAAGGGCCCCCTTCTGCTCGTCCGTCCCAGCTGCAATCGACCGGACTAAGCCTCAGCCACCTGTACTACAGTTCCAAACTGTACCGTCCGCCCGTACCGTACCGTATCTGTCTGTCTACGTATACGACATACCGTGCGTAGCGTAGCCCTCCCTAGGTGGTCCCAGTGCCCAGTCCCGTTCAGACTCAGACAGGTCAAGACAAAACACAAGACACACCCCCCTCCCCCCGGACGGGCTTGTTTTCAAGGCTCCAGAGTTCAAGAGACTAGGCCCCTGGTCACTCTTCAATCCTTCTTAACCAGCACAGTCCCCCTTGAGGGCGAAGCATTCAAGCAAGAGCAAGCACAAAGCAGCAAAGCAATTACATTATTACCAAGGCGCCAGCACATCCCCATCCACTTGAAACGAACAAAAAAGGGCTTTAGCTTCTTTCTCTTCTTCTTATTCCTTGCCCTACCCCTTGCGGTACATCACTTCAGAAATTATCTATATTATACCTGCCCTATCTGCCCTCTCCAACCTCGTCTCCATCATCATGTCTGCCAGACCCTCAAGTCACCACTTTGGATCAACAAGCTCAACATCATCATCAACTTCTTCAGGCTCCGACTCAGACTCTTCCAGCTCAGGACACAGATACAGCATGGACTCAATCGCCCTCCCCATCGCCTCCGTCGAGATTCTTCGCTGCATGCGATGCGCTCGCTCAGTCGAGGCTACTTCCACCGACGACGTCAGCACCATGGGCATGGTTCGCATCGCACACAACCTCTACTACTGCGAACGCTGCGCAAAGATGGTCGGCTACAAATAAATGAATCAACCAACACACAACAACCAAAGGCCTGAACACGAGTAACACACGGAACTACTTTCAGCTTTTTTCCCCAGCTTTCTCGGTGGAGGGAAACAAATCACATTGCGACATGGACGGTTAATCCCCAACATCCAATGATTCGTCCAATCAACCAGCCAGCCAACACACAAAAACCACCTTTTCGGCGCAAAGGAAACATGATATTCGGCTCTTAACCCTCAGCGTGCCGCATGAATACATCCCCCTCCTGCCATCAGGGTCAGCCAGCCGTTTATTGCATTTGGCACACCCAATCAACACCACCAAGAGCAAAGCCATATATCGCCACAGAGCATAGTTGACCATCAACATCAACATGCGAGGACGACCTAAATTGGCACCCTCTTAACAACAACCGAAGCAAAAACCCACCTTCTCAGCACCTGCAAATCTCAGGAAACAATTCCGTCTTTTTGAGGTTCAGGGCATTCGAGTGATTGGATGCGGCATGTCCGGCGTCAATGTATGGGTACCCCGTCAGCTTCCGGATCAGCACTTGTCAGGCTCGGCTCAGCTCAGCCCAGCCCAGCCTGCAAGTGATCAACCCCTCCAAAAGAGAAAGACTGCATTCACTGCCTCAAGTGATGTCTTCTCAATTTCATGACCACCATTTTTTGTGTATTTGACGACCTTCATGTATGGAGTTTTCTTTGGGATGGGATATATATAACATTGTCACACTATAGGATTTTTCTTCTTCTTGTATACCCTCGGATACCCTGTTTCTTGCCGCCGGGCGCTTCGGATATTTTTGGGGTTATTTTGGATGCTTTACTTGTTCGCTTCTATTTAATCGTGGTAGATACACGCAAGACCACGGCCTGGTGCCTGGCATGGCTTTAGCTTCGTGGACAGGCTATTTTATCTATATACTTGTTTCAACAATCTATCAAAAATTACCATGTCTATCATACCATTGTGCCTCGTGCATTGTGCATTGTGCATTGTGTTCTCGCACCAATTTTATCTCTGTCTTGCATGTTGGTCATGTAGTTAGCTGGCAGTCATTGACGCCTGACCTCTCACAGCGTTTACAGGCTACAGCAATGGAACAGCCCTCGGCGCTACGTGCCTTCTCTCGCATTGCTAGCACGTATGTATTTACATCCGACCAGGGTCGGGAATACTGCCATTGGCTATTTCGTTCTCAAACCCTCTCCCCTCTCAGAACCAATTAGAGACTGTCCAAGAGGAATTTCAACTGCAGGCTCGATGTTGGCTGCCGAAGGGTCACATACCAGCCGCTGACGTCTTGGCTCCCCAACTTCTCCGTAATCATTTTCTTTTCAAGCGGGGGCTTTAATTGTGTATGTATGCAGCGTAGAGAGAGTGCTGCGTTCTCATGATCTGAGCCTGAGCCTGGCTTCGTCGATAGGAATGAGAGCGGGAGTTGGGAATGGAGACATGGCGGTCTCGCTTTGACTCATTTCACTTTGACTTTCACTTTAATCCGAGACTCTGAGACTCTGAGACTCTGAGACCTGTCCTTTTCCCTTTTCGCCTCCCCCTTTCTGCTCTTCTCCGCCTGTCACTCCAGGTTTTATCCCGGCTTTGGAAATTCTTCTCGGTTAGGGGTTTTCACTGAGCCCACTATTTCGGGTTACCTGCTTATTTCTGCAGATTCGGTGGAGTCAGCTGCAGCTGCATCTGCATTCTCTCCCTCTACTCCGTACTTCCCGCCTTGTTCTCTTTTGAGGCTATTCCCACTGTCCCACTCGTGGTGGTCTAGAGCCGTCTCGGAGATGCGTCGAGATTACGACGACGTGACATGGCATGGGTATGAGTGCCCCGAGAACAAGGCCAAGACTAATCGATCCAATGGTCTAGTGGTGCCGCACTCACATGCAGATTGGCTTGCGATCATTGCATAAACTCTATGTGATATCTACCTATGCCCGTGTGACGATGACACTTGAAACTCAATCAGTTCAGTCACGCTTGCACTTGCACTTGTGCTCGCCCAGGCAAATCGTAGCTGGAGATTTCAGCTGTCGACTGCACAGCTTAGGTTTTGGCCAGCCAACCATCAAAAGTCAATGTCAGTTCGCGTGCGGCACCTCAGATGCAAACAGTGGAGTCTTGAGTATGAGTGCCGTGGGCTATCCGTAAAAGGTACCAAGATAGCTCATAGCCTAACTGCAAGTTGCCCAGCACCGTTGTCACGCTTCTACAAGCCTTGCAAGCCAAGAGCGTAACTGTTATAGGCATTTCAGAACATCCCAGCCACACGATGCATGTGTGTGATCTAAAAAAGCACATAACCATGGAGGAGCTAATGTATGTACTGTACGACTCGTCGTCCTGCCGCACAACGCGCTTGTAGCAGATTGAGAGGAGCATCGACAGACGGAGTTTTTGACTTTGGAGCGGCAGTTGAGGGAGGGGATGCGTGCGTCTGCATATGTACAAAAGTGCTACGGTAGTCGACTGGAGTGGATTGGAATGTAACATTGGCTTGTGTATCCGTAGCTGCATCTGCCGTTATTCTTCAAATAGAGGAGATGCAGGTCTAGACTCCTCAAGACTCTGTTTAAGAACAGCCCGACTCCCCGCTCGCTCGCCATCCTCGGCTCCGTCAAAGGCAGCAGCGAAAAATAAAGGAAATAAGATGGCGGCGGTGGCTTGACGGGTCAAATGCCGCAAGGTTAACAGTCCGAGACTACGAATTGCTCGAAATGGCCATTTCTTGATTCCTCTGCGATTCAGGACCTCGCAGGTTCAAGATAGTGTCAGCTTTTCAAAGTCCCCGTGCCAAGCTTTATTTCCTGCTCGTGTGCCTTGCGTTTCCTTGCTCAACTTGCAGTCCAGGGTTTCAGTAACCCTTCTTGACCAAGCTCGAAATAGCACCTCATCGGCCCGCAGGGGTTGCAGTGAAGCCAGGGTAAGTTAGGTAGGCAGGTATTTTATGACATAGGTAGTTACAGAAATGGATGTGGAAGTGAGAAAAACATGTCCCAGCCCGCTGGTCTGTCACTCTATCTATCGTATCGCCCGCTTCAAAAGCTGACATGCAGCAATGATGAGGCTGTCATGTTGCTGGCTTCATTCTTTTTTCTTGGCATGAGACGTGAGACAGAAAATGAACCCCTTGTCTTGCCTTGCTAGCTTGCACTGGATCTCAAGTGGTGGAGGGAGCCGGGGAGTAGAATGCACTGAGTGTCACTTTGTCTTAGAAGACAGGCAATACGCAGAGACAGAATTGATCATTCCGACAAGGCTACAAGACAATCAACGTCGGAGTTGTTGTCATCCGTGATAGATAGTGAGACTTCACTCACCGGTCTAGATCCGACCCCCCGAACCTCATTCAAGGCGTTCGCTCGGCATGTCGTCCTTTTATAAAGCAGAAGCGGCATCGACGGATCTCAAGGTTATGGCAACAAACATCCCGAGGCCGATCCGTCCGAGGGAAATAACACTTTTGGTGAGGTGATCCCGTAGACTCTGAGCAGTTCCGTCTTAATGCCGATTAACCGTCTAATTATCGAACCCCCCATGCACAACAACGTCGTCGTGATGTTATCACCGTCCTCAATTCTCAGTCTTCTCGTGCAGCAAATGAGCGCTTTTTCTTTATTTAACCTGTCTTACACACCCCCGACAGCCTAGGTCCATACCGTACATACACATTCACCCGTCTAACCAGAAAACGGTTGCGCCCGTGAGCTATGCAGCCAGATGTCATAGGGTCCCCGCGCGCCAACTCCAACGTGAGTTAGCTTCACCTCGAGTGCCGCAAGGGATGACGTTTTCTCATGCGTCAAGGGTTTTCTTTGCTCCCTTTATCAACAAGCTCAGAGCGGTGACAGTGACAGGAGCCACACTGAAATGAAGAAGAAGAACCCCGAGAAAAGTGCTTAAGAAGGGGTAGAAGAGAAAAAAAAAACAGAAATGGGTCTCATGTACATTATTCTGGTGGAGAACTAAACGCACGGGAGATCATCACAAAAGATCAGATATTCTCCATTTGAGGCTCAAGAACCCCGAGATCCCAAACTCAAAAATAGTAAAAGCAAACACGTATTTAGAAACAGAACAGCAAGAACATGAATCAAAGGGGTTCTTTCTCCCTTCCGTGCAATTCCCTTGCACAAACGCGTACACACCATCAAAACATGCAACTTCCCGCAAAGACCCTTGCGAATGCCCTCACTCCAAAATGACCCACCCCCCCTTTCGTCATCCCGCCCTCTGACCTCATCGTGCAGGCCACCACGACACCGACGTTACGTTATCGAGCAGACTCAAAAACAGGGCGGTCTATAAAAAACAACACCGACATGGGTGCGTGACGTCGCCTGTGAGGGAAAAAACTGCTAAACGGTTTGCTTTTGCGGTATTTGACATGGGTTCTTTGGGCGAAACGGTCACCAAGCGGGAAAAGACTGAAGTGTGTGAGGATGATGTACATCAAGATCAGAAAACCCTTACGATGAGCGAAACGGTGAGCATGTGGTGTATGCGTAACACGACTTATTTTGAGCATTATAGGGCTGTCTCGTGCACCCAGCGGTCAACGGGCGAGCTTCTATGCTGCTTCTAAGAATATTCCATTTCTGATTACCGAGATCGTCTTCTCGATTACATACCCAGGTGCTTTCATGCATGCTCACACCAAGGCTATTCCAACGCCTTACTCCTGGTTCCTCCAGCCCATAATTACAAAGTTAGACATGCAAACCTCTTATATCCGAACATCATGTTTCCGTAACCTCACGACCGTAAAGCAATCAGCCCTCCATTCTAACATCCGTCTCCCTTCCGAGATTCTTCAGCAGAAAACTGCGCTTGAAGTACTCGTTGGGGTGGACAATGGTCTCGAGCTGTTGTTGTGTCATGACACCCTCATCCCTAGCCTTCTTGATCTCTTGCTTGTGCAGATGCTCAAATACACTGCGATCGCAATTAGGATATAGGTCATTCGAGGAATGGGCATAGACTTACCGATTGCACGCCATGTGGAACTTTTGCTTATCCTTATCCTCTTTAACGCCCTGAAGAACAGAGCGATCACTAACACCCATAGCTTGGACAAGTGCTGAGAGGTTCTCCATGTTGAAGTGTCGGTATGGGCATCCGTGGGCCTCACCGGGACCAGGGGGATGCTCCGTAAGGATCTTCTGACAACTGAATGGACTGTAACCACCTCCTCTTCGGTTGGAATCACCACCGACATCACCATAAACGTGACGAATATTATATCTGTATTCCTTGTTGAACTTGTCATCTGTGATCTTGTGGAAGCTCTTTCTCCAGAATACAAGGCACTCCTCCAAGTTGAGGCCAATACCCTTGAGAAAGAGCGAGTACTGTAGTCGACCATAGTGCTTGAGATGAGCGTCTCGACGGAGTGAACGGTGCAAGTGAGACATGCAGGCTGGGAAGTGTTGGGATAGGTTGTCGATGTTAGCAGCGCTGATCTCGGCACCAGGCACAGCGACTGTACTAGATATGTAGGATGCGTCGGGGGTGATGAAGTTCTTGGAAAGATGGTTGAGGATGGGTGTGAGTCGGTCATCCTCGTCAAGTCGAGGAAGGGCACGGGCAGTCAACTATACACTGTCAGTTCGGGCTTTCACATTATGCAACTAGTTGCTTTACCTCGAGTTGTCGCTCCAGTCGCGAGCTAAACTCCGAAACGACCATGCCGGCCTGTTCTCGGCCAGGCACAAACGCCTTTCCAGCCTTCAAGAAGACTCTTCGGCTCTCAATCAGCTCGGGAACTCGTTCCCAGTCTACCTTGAACCATGTATCGTCGTCATTCTCACTCTTTCGGTTACTGGCAAAGGCAGCCAGCTCTGCAGCATACTCCCTCCTATCCTCATCTGTTACGTCTTCGCACCAATCTAGGCCAAGAGTCTTGACAAAGGCAGACCGCTCGGCGAGATCGTCATCATTGAGTCGCAGGCGGAAAAGCATCGTCTCGACACGTGTAAATCGACGACGCAGATCTTCAGTAGACGAGAACGCAAGTCGGAGGATGAAATGGCTGTAGTGGTCTTTTTGGCGTTGCTCGAAGATCTTTTTGGAGCCTGAGCTGTTGGCCTCAAGGTGGAGGTGCTTCTTGAGGATGGGCTTCATGTGTGTTGCAGTCTCGGCAGGCGTCTTGTTGCGGAACGAGCATGCTTCGAGTTCAGCGAGAACTACCGAGTATTAGATACACCCATTACCACATTGTTCTGCGGCCTACCTCGAAGTCGGTCGATGGCCCATTGCTCAAACTGCTCGAGGGTGATATCCGCAGTGGGAGGATCTGTGTAAAAGTTGAGACGATGAGGATAGTCGAGATCTTTGTACGTAGGCGCAGCGAATTGCTTCTTGCGATGGTCGACAACATTTCGCCTCTTGGGGTCAATTCGGTTGAAGTCTTGCCGCAACATGGTTTCGTTGTCTGTTGAATATCTGTATCGATGGAGTAATTGGACAAGGAGTGGAATTGGTTAGGAAAAGGTGTAGAGAGGGAGACGCGACTTTACGCGTCTTGAGTCGCGGGGTGGAACGGGCAATTAAGGGCCTGCAGACCAATCAGAAGCGCGCGATGTGTTCCCCAGGTGATTTTGCGGCGCACGCCCACGATTTACTTGGCTCCATCCGTATCAGACAATGCAATACAGAAGGCTTTGTTCTTAAGTCCGAGAGTATTCAAATATTCAATCAATACTGGGTACAATAATTAGGACATTCAACGTCGTATTTAACGCGACAACAGAAGCGGTTTTGCACCCGAATTTTCTGTCACTGTGCACTTCAAGAGGTAACCCAATGACCTGAGTTGGAGTATGAAGTTATTCCAATTCCCCATCTTTCACAAGTGAAGTACTCATGCCTATCAACTACACGCATCATATCAATAAACCCTACACCCAGCCTGAGCCATGCCAGTCCAGCTCAGAAGCAGGCTTGGGGCATCAGCCCCCAAGACCTGTTGCTCTACAACTCCTTTCAGAGTTCCTTCAACAGTGTGTATGAGCCTCAACCAACCATTGTGTACTAGCGACTCATTCTTTCAGATCGCTATTGAGAACAATTCAGGCTCAGCTCTCCTATTCAAGCTGCCTCCTGAGGTTCTCACCATGATCTTCGACCAAGCGCCACAGGTTGACAAGGTCATGTTAGCCATGAGCTGCAAAAGTTTACTCGCCACTTCGCGGCTGTGCAGCCTTTCTGTACCTCTCCGTGAATCGCACATAGCCTCCTGGAATAGACCAGACTCTTCACCCACTGTAGCCTCATGCTCATGTTTGAACATGGGCGATTTACTCCGAAGGTTTCGGCCAAGGGACGCTCGTGGTCGACCAAGTCGGGCGTGGAGTTGGTGCCTGGACTGCTGTAGGTATCTCCCAACAAGACGAGGATGGTGGCAACGTCGAATGAGAAAAGAGCCTGCTGTAATATCTCAAGATGGGCTGTCAAATCGTGAGCCCAGTATTGATTGGTTCAGTCGTGGACTCAAACAGCAGTGCCCTATTTGTTACCTGAAAGACGTCCAATAGTTTCAACGATCCAGTTCAAAGACGGAGATGACACGGACAAGAATATACTCTTGGCGGCCATTTCTTATGATCCTTTAACTTTCATTTTTGAGAAAATAAACGAAATTAAAGACCTCCGAAATAGAAGTTACGTTCAAAGTTCCCACGCTTATGCATTGCTAATATAAACACTACAGCTGAAGCAGCCCAATTATCCATTGCAAGATACAACACCACAAGTATCTATATATCTCGAGATTATAGATAGATGCGCAAGAGTATAGATGGTCCTTTTTGTTTTGCTGCTGGTTGATGAGCTTGGGACGTTGGTACTGCAATAAGCCTGTATTGTTGTGCCGTATAATTCTAGGTACAATTTTATAACATGCACCTCTCTGCAGTGACATCTATCGCCATAGCGAGGCTCAGATAAGCTCTAATTGTCAACTATCCTTGTTAACCAAGATTGAGCTTTGTTAGAACTGTCTAGTAGATGCTTGTTGACGTAGGTATCTTAGCTTGATGCAAAACATGCTGCTCTTCAGGCCTCCACTGACAAAGAACCCTTTTTCTATCAATCTGTCTCCGTAATCAGTTAGATGGAGGCAGTGATTGCCAGATCTAGACCACTCGACCGAGGGCTGAGGTGGATGTCGGTCCCTGATGAATCATGAATGTGACGGGAGGGAGCAACGGCCGCTAGAGCGCCTCTCGCTCCCGAACAAGTGGAGATAGCCGGGCGCTTATGGGGCACGTACGTCTAACTTACAGGGTGGCTTTTCATTTCTGTAGGGCTGAAGAAGAGACGAAACCAACAAATGTAACATGAATGTCCAAAGACTTTCATGGTCAACGATAGTGATAATAAATGCGCATAGTTTATGTGAAATGGGGAATTGGACATGCCAAAAATGAGCCGATGGATCAGCATAAGACACCGGGGCCAAGATTCTCGCAAGGCATACTCACATCATCCATCCATTCATCCATGACTTGTGACTCTGGGTTCCCTGCGACATGGATGACTCGAGGAAACGGCCCCCACCCTAGGAACGGCATTTGACATGGATAACACATTAGCATACATGTAAGGTGAGATATCGCTAATAAATAAGTTTTAGGAGGGGCAAGCTAGGGGATGAAAGAAAACTCAGGACCTTGGTCCTAAGTAATGTAAAGATTTAGGTAATTTAGGATAAGTTTAAGATATTCTTTACTGAGTTTATTCTTAATACTCTATATCCAGGTCTCAGTTTTCTTACCGCGTTGAAGCCGCCGTCTTACCTTATGCCGTAGGTAGGGAGGGTACTGTCACACTCTCACTGGCCCTACGGGGCTGGGCTGAATGCAACGGACTGGAGTGATCCCTCAAGGCTGCCTCATTCAGCCTGTGCCGTGCCGCGCCGCGCTGCTGATGAGAGGGGATTAACAGGCAGGGTTCCGGCCTAAACATGTCAAACCTCGAACATTAATTAATTGCCTTGCTTTATTAATCCATTTCTACTCGCTCTGCTTCATCTTCGTCTTCATCTTTATCTTTAATGTGACGTCTTTCCTCATCACCTCTCTCATAAAACTCCATATGGGACCTCGCTCCGTTAACAATTACTCATTCACAACTGCCGCGTCAGCACCAAACCCGTTCCTCGGTCAGCCTTACCGCCGCAGAACGTAACCCGCCAGAAATGCTATGATGGCTACCTCGAGCGTCTTCTCGGCTCGGCGTCGCACGTCACCCGGTGACTCTGACGACACCGACATGAGCTTCCCTCGCTACGCACCCGGAAGACGTATTCCCAGCTCGGAGTGGGAGAAGATACGTCCAGTAATCACGAAGCTCTACCAGGAAGAGAAGCGCCCACTCAAAGAGGTCATGGAAGTCCTCGAGCGCGAACATGGCTTCACTGCAACGTGTGTAAAGCCCTTTGCCTCATACTTAAAGTCTTAGGTGTTGACTCTGTTTGCAGTGTCAAGATGTACAAGTCGAGGGTTTGGAAGTGGGGTCTTGATAAGAAGCTCAAGAGTGATGAGGTCCTCGCCATTCTTGTCTTGAGGACTGAACGTGAGGCGCAGGGAAAGATATCAGAGTTCACTATTCGTGGCCAGCCAGTCGATCTGGATAACATAAACAGATACATCCGACGGAATCCGGGCCTTGTTGCGCGCTTCAGAGCGGGTGTTGTGCCCAGCATCCAGACGACTCTCGAGGTCCAATGCCGAACACCGTCACCAACACCAAGTCATCACTCGTTACCAACACCGAAAGAGATTTCCAACGTTGAACAAGTTCTCAATCTATTCAGGGACTACTTCGATACCTCTTTCACCAACGGAGTATGGAACCATGAATATAACGGTGACTGTGTCAGCCTAAGGCCTGGCGACCGAAGCGTTGAACTGTTTGAACGTGTGGTCGCCAGCTTTGGTCTTGTCAACAGGTCCATGATGAGGAAAGACGAGATCTCAATAAGCACTCTCCTCACTCCAGCATTCGAGTCGCTCAAAGAGATAATCGCCTCTGAGAGCCCAGTTTTCGCTGTACGCACAGCTTTCCTCTTGTGGTATCTCCATCGCTTTCACAAGGAAGACCTTCTTCATATTGTCATGAACTACCTCGCAGGCTTAGTACCTATTGTACTGGGTCATGATCACCCGATGACACGAATCTGGAAGATTATTGGGTCTCAGGACTTCTCGGATCATTACGAGCTCTCCACACGACTCTACTCTTCTCTCGTACCGCTCTTTGAGGAGCGAATTGGATTCGCCAACTCCCTGACCACAATTTTATATTGCGACCACATCGACTGTCTTGTCCATCATGGTCAAACAGCAGAGTCGCTCAGTGTCGCTACACAATACAGAACACGGGCAGAAGCCACGCAATTACGACATCCTTGGCTCCGCGAACTTGCAATCTTACAAACAGGCATCATGTGTAATGCGAAAACAGCCGAGGGGAAAATCGAGGAGGCAATGCAGTGTCTTCAAACACTAAAAGATTGGGACCTGAACGAAGAGCAACAAGCCGGCATGAACACTCAACTAGGCAACTACGGCTATCAAATGGGCGACTTCTCCTTGGCAATTGACTGCTTCCGCGAAGCATCTCGCCTCATAACCGCCAGCCAGGGCGACGAGAGGATCCACCTCACATGTCTCGCAAACCTCGAGTCCGCACTGCGCAAAAGCGGAGAGGCTGACGAGGCAGCCCAGGTGCATGAGCTACGACTCACACGCTTATCAGACTTTGCCAAGGAGACTGGCACCTTTGCAAATCTGCCTGAATCCTGCGCTGCGGCCGCGAGTCCGGGGGATAGTTACAACTTGGGCGCTCAGCAAGTGTCTGATTGGCACTGGAGTGAGGATGGGCACGGTAGTGTGATGCCTACCTTGGGATTGACATGATGCCTGCAGCATCTGCTTACTGCATTGTGTTTCATGATACAGGGGGTTCTACATGATA
The DNA here is from genome assembly GCF_013396075.1 of Fusarium subglutinans. Lineage (NCBI taxonomy): Eukaryota > Fungi > Ascomycota > Sordariomycetes > Hypocreales > Nectriaceae > Fusarium > Fusarium subglutinans. The sequence continues at coordinate 39,137 of NW_023502301.1, forward strand.
TGAGATGCGACTTTGTGTATATATATTGAGCGAGGATTTTGGGGGTTTAACGCATTTACGACTAAACACTTTATTACGGCCAGGACACTATTAGGTATGAATTCAAGAGACACAGAGTAAAATCTCTGCTCGCACTGAAATACAGATGATTGAAACAAGGATCGGCCTAGAAGACTGGCTGGTGGGCAACTTGGACGAAAGCGGTATCATTTTTCGAGGCCATGACTGGCGACCTCCCGGGGCTGTGTACGTTGAAGCGGGACCTTATCATGGATCTGCAAAGACTTTATCCATCTTATAAAAGCTTACTTTATTGTTTTTAACTTTGTCTCTTATGATGTTAACTAATCAAGTACAACGCGGCGTCGTGACGTTTGCATGGGGGATCAAGTCTCGCATTGCAACGAGGTAACAGCTTCAATTATATGGCCATTGATGACAGCCTGTCTTGGATAACAGACCCCTGCATTAGCGGCCGTTGAATATGTCTCTTGGGTGTGTTGTCGAGTTCGTTATGGCATATGCTTGTGAGTGTTGTGTTGCATACTCGCGGTCTTCTTGGGGATGCTTGACTAACGATGCAGGCAGGCAACTGCGCAATGGATTCAGAACTGGGATACCATGACGTTTTATCTGGTAACATACGGGTGTAACAAACAGCGATCTTTTTCCAGGCCATTGGCTCAGTGGCACCTAGACAGTAACGAGTCGAGGTGAAGTCCAGGCCCAATCAACAGTTCAACCACCATCCGGTGTGCTGCGACAATCATATTGACCAATGAAAACCTTATTTCTAAGCAACATCCGGTATGGTGTAGTGGCTAACATTTCGCGCTCTCACAACCTGAGAGATTCGTACCGCGGAGCCCAGGGTTCGATTCCCTGTACCGGAGTTCCTCTTTTGTACCTCCTAAAGTATGATACTATTCATTATTCTTTTTGCACCAGGCGAAAGTTAGATATTTATACGTGCAGTACAACATTGTCTAAGAAGGTATGTAGTGAGTATTAGTTTATGAAATACCGCCTAGCAAAAACAGTTCTGGGACACGGTATTCCGTCACTAGGATCTCACGATGAATACTGACGTGCCGTACGGGGCAACAAGTTCAATAAACTGATATGTAAGTAACAGCGTTCTCTGCCGACTGGACAAAGACCTATCCAAGAACGCCTTGAGCCTTCTCGGAAGGATGCCACGGTGTTTCATCGCCTGGTATAATTTGTCATTGGGATAGTGTGTACGGAGTAGAATTAGAGTGTCGCTGCAAGTAAGCCAATAATGTCAGCGGATGAACCATGTGGTCGAGGCAGAGGATCAGATCCAAGAGCAACGAATTTCGGAGGTGTGAAAGAAACTCAACCCGAAAAATGATGGATGTGTGCTCGGTGACACTAGTGGTCCGAAAGGATCTACGGCACGGCGCGGCATTCAAGTATGTTCGTTCATGATGCAATCAAAGGTCTCACTCGTTTGAGACGCGCTCCCTTGGGTGACATCCAAGGCGTTGTTGGCCGGAGTGCACCAAAGACTTGGCAAAGCAAACATTGCGTGGAGCTTACTCACGGTGAGTAAGGTGAGGGTAGTATTTCATGGACGCCGAAGGACCCTGAGGGTTTCGGCAGTCGAGAGACCGGAGGCCCGGAGCGGAGGGATCGGGCGATGACATAGAAGAGCGGTACGTGTGACGACTCATGAAGTTACAGTTATCGACGTCATGACAGAGCAAGAAGTGACAAGGGGGTGAGGGGACCAGTTTGCAATGGAATCAAGGGACGATCGCAGAAATGCGCAGGAATGGAGCGGGTGGACGATTATAGGGCTCTTAGTGGCCGCCTTGGTGGGCTCTCTGCAGCGGCAGTGGGATAGGGCGGCGTGGCAGCGGGGATTGAGAGTGGAGATAGTTGTAGAGCTTCAAGATAGAGAGTGACAGAGACCAGAGATAGGTAGGTAGTGTTGGTGAGAGTTTAATGCTTGTTTGATACCAGCGTCAATACAAGAGCAAAAGGATCCAATGCAAGTAATGCATAACCGACAGGTGGGTGATACACATAATATTGAAGCCGGGGTTTTTTGTCACCATCGTTACTGCGCGACCATCTGTGTTTCGCTTAAGTATATTGAATCCTGGCTCCCTCTCTCGGGATGCCACAAAGAGACTGCAAAAGTCGAAGAAATATGGGGGCAATGCATGCAGGTCTAACGAAGCAACTCAGCGCCAAACGTTACTTTGCAGATAAGCCCCTGTAAGTTAAGTGCAAAGTACTGAAGTGTACTGTATCAGCATCAAAAATGTTCTGTAATTTGCGGCTGCCCTCTCTGTGTCAGTGTGTCTCAACTGAGTCAATCAGTTCCCTATCAGATCTGACCTTGCTTCTTAGAAAAGTTAGATTTGTTTGGTAAACTTAATTGCCCAACTCTCCTGAATTACCGTAATTCATCACCTCGTATAGTCTTTGTTAATTAGTGGAAACAATCACAGAGTAAAAAGGATACGGGATAATTAATATTGAGGCTCGTGTTGTAGATGATATACTCGTGTAGTCTGTCAGCTGTCAACTCTTCCATGTGCTTGGGCATTCATTCGGCTTATTTGTTGGGTGGTGGTATCTAGGATATCGTAACGTTAATATCATCAACCTCCACACCAATTTCATGAATCATCCATTCATTCCCCATTCCAACACGGGCTGCAGTGTCCTTTTTGACCTTCTGTTTCCACCGGATCTTTTGTTTCTTATCTGCAATCAATCTGCATCTTTAATTGAGGGAAATCTTTGACCTTAGGACAAATCTTCTCCCCAGGAAATTACAAGTCCATGCACTCCCGGCTCGGCTCAGTGTGACCTCTAATTTCACCACGCCACCCAACAACATACCATATCCGTAAAAGTGACCGTATTGTAATATTTGACGTTCCTGCACGAGACCAATTGTCCTCGTTCCCCAGCTCTCAATTCCGTCTTGGCCACTGCTAATGCTACCGCTACAGTTACCGCTGCCACATACCTTATTAGTACTTTAGTTGGTAGCTGTAGCTCCCTGCACCTCATTGAAGGCGCGGTCACCTCAATTGACACCATCGCCTGCACAACATCAACGAGCGTCGACAACTCAGAAAACAAAGTTTACCTGGCCCCGATTTCAACGCAAACCTAACTTAATCCCGATCTCGAGCCCCTCCTCTCCCCTCGTCTCCGAGCAGAGCACATACATCCTACCTACCATCTAGCGATAAGGACTCCATCGCGTGCAGGTAACTTGAAGCGCTCAACGCTGCAGGGGTACCTAAAGCTACTATCGACTTATCACTGTGACGGCCCCAGTTTTCCTCACCCGCTGCCAAAGCTTTGAGCAGAACTCCCGCGGTGATAAACAAGGACAGTCAGTTCCTCTCAATGTGGTAGAACTCCTATCCATTCGTGAAGAAAGATCCAAGGAGAAGAGAAGCGGATTGCATTGGTCTAAGAGCGAGTCCAAACACAAACGGTCGAGAGAAGAGCAGAAAGACGACACAGCGAGACAAATTCAGACGGAAGGAGTCACAGAGACGGGACAAACGAGAGACAGGAAGGACCCGCTCCGATCCCCGGTCCCCAACTCTGGTGCTAACCTCGCACATCGCAACTGCACTTGTGCTAAGGTAGTGGAGGCTAGCTAGTCCTTGAAGCTAGTGGCAGTCACGCCCTCCAAGTGCGGTCCATGCCCCTCGGAGCGCAAAAAGACCCAAGACCTCGGATTAGTGGGCTAAAATAATCAGGTAAGGCAGCCATTAACATCTCCTAGCTCATCACAGGCATTGCCCGAATATTTCTGTCACCTATGATCAGCTCTTGTGTTTTCTGACATCCTTCCCTCCCTTAGGGAGCCTGTCTTTGCTTCTCACAGTTCAAAGGTCAAAAGTCAAAGGCCTGGCCTTTCATGCTACTGCTGCTGTATGTACTGTACTGTGCTGGACCCACGAACGATCAACCACCCAAATCTTGGCTGTTCACGTCGATCTTGACTCCTTTGACTTCTCCTCTTCTTTCTTTTCTGTTCTTCTCATTCCCTTGTTCTTGTTCTTGCTCTTGCTCTCGCTCTCGTTCTCGCTCTGTTTGAGCGACACTGTCGGCACATTCACCCTCACTCCTCTGAACGACGTTTCGAATCGCCTCTCATGTTCGCGTTATAGAAGAGCCTTTGGCCAATTTCTCCTCTTCCTTCCGCCGTTCTCCTCGTCCTTATAAACGAACCCTTTGGACTCCTTCGACTCGATCAACGCTCCCTCAACCAGCATCGCCAAGCCTATTCCTTAGCACCGTGCTCCCTTGACGCATTCGCATTCCCCCAGTGTTTCCCTTGCGCCAAGGTACGTTCCTAAGGCCTTCAAGATCTCATAATTGCATTGTCTCTGAATATCAACACTCGTCACCCCACCTGGATTTCGGAATACAGCGACTTAGCCAATTCCATTTTCGTACTCATATCATTCGCAGCAGGCTGACAGCCAATTCAACAGTCTTGCGATCTAAACAAACGACGATTACTCGACTTCCCCCATCCTTTTAATTCGCTAGACCTTAATCTGGTTCTAAGCGACTCCGACGACCCGACAGCGCGGAGCCATGAACAAGCCCCACGCCCCCCGAACTGCGACGGCCCTGCCCCTCGACGACCACCCTCAAGACACAGGAAACAACTCTTTCAGAGGTCGTGATACCTCCCTTCGCTCAACTTCTCGTCCCATACCAGTTCCTGCACATACACCCTCTCGTGCTGGGACCTCCCTTACACCAACTTCCCGTCGGCACGACCACGCCTACGCTACATTGTCCACCAGTCCCTTGTCGTCCTTCACGCTTCCTGATGTCTCTGTTACAACGCCGCCGCTTGCTCATTTCCGTGCGGATACAATAGCACCGACTTCCATACAAGAGGGCGAACTCCCGCAATCACAATCCAATACACTGTCCATTGGATCACCGGCTATTCCAAGACGCTCTGTCAGTCCTGTGGGTTCCTTGCGTATCTCAACTGACTTTGCTGCACGTCCCGTAACTCCAGACCGCCGTGAATCATTTAACAACAGCAACGGGAATGGCAGTGGTTCATCCCGTGGCTCGTTGACGCTGAACCACAGGGCTTCGTCCAACAGCCTTCATCCCATCTCCCGGACACCGAGTCTGAAAGCTGCCTTGACTAACAGTCTTGGTTCTGCTAGCGGCACAAGCAGTTTGGTACCTAGTCCTATTATTTCTGCTATGGGGGATATGACGCCTCTTCCAAGCCCGCTCATGTCGGGTGATTCCCCAGGGCCCTGGAAGAGGCTGAGCGCAGGATCTGCATCACCTCCCCAACAACGCCTCAAAAGCGTAGGAGAGGGCTCTGTTCTGGTTACGAGTACAGGTGAATCGATTGATGCAGCACTTTGCAATGGTGCCAAACGTAAAATCTATTCTACCCTCGAGCCTGGCGACCATGTTCATACAAAATCGCCTTCTAACCAACAGCCACGACAGCATACGCGAAACCGAAGCGTGAGCGAATACGTTCCTGATCCTATGGGTATCCCTAAGAGACAAATATCCGTATCAGCACGACCCAACGCTGAAGCTTCAGCACGGCCCCATGAACCACAGCTCCGAAGAGAGCTTAACCTTGCAGAATCGCGAGGACTTACCCCTTCGGTGGTCCAGCCACCAACTCCTCCACCAAGCGAGTCTTCGCGAGACTCTGCTGATGGTGCCGGCAAGCCCAAAGGACCCCAATTCGAATATTTCGAAGCAAACGGACGCAATGATAAGAAGCGTCGCCGATGGAGGGCAGTGCGAATGCTTGGCCAGGGAACCTTCAGTAGGGTCATGCTGGCTACAAGCCAGATTGAACCCGACGAAGACTCTCCCGAAGTTGACCATGGAAGGCTGACACCGAAACCGGAACAGAGTCTTGACCGTAAGACTTTGGTTGCCGTGAAGGTCTGCGAGCATGGTCCAAAAGGCGGCGCCAGTGAGGAACGTGTTGAGATGAGTCTAAAACGTGAACTCGAAATCATGCTTTCCATCCACCACCCCTCGCTTGTCGACCTAAAAGCTTGGAGCATTGAGCCTACTCGGGCCATCCTTGTCTTGAGCTATTGCCCTGGAGGTGATATGTTTGATATCGCGACCAGTCATCGTGGTGTGCTCAAGGAGCCTCTGCTAAGAAGAATATTTGCCGAAATGATTGGTGCGGTGAGCTATCTCCACGAAAGGAGAATTGTTCACCGAGATATCAAACTTGAGAATGTCCTCGTCAACCTCACCCCTTCTGAGCTTGCAGACCCATCCATCGACTGGGTTACCTACCCTTACTCAGTGGTAATTCTGAGTGACCTGGGCCTTTCAAGACGCATCGCCGATGACGAGAAACTGGAAACTCGATGTGGATCAGAAGACTACGCAGCTCCCGAGGTCATCATGGGACAACCTTACGATGGACGAGCTACCGATGCTTGGTCACTCGGTGTCCTTCTGTATGCTCTTCTTGAGGCTCGACTTCCCTTTGATCCTCATCCAGGTATGAGTGAAGCGCATCGCATGCGCAGTCGCACTAGCCACCGCATCGCGAGAGTCGAATGGAAATGGGTCGAATACTACGGCGATGACACCGATCACGATGGCGACGAAGCCAAGTTCAAACAAAAGGGTCTCCTCGGTGCTATGGAGATCACAGAAGGGTTGCTAAGGCGAGCCAGGGGTCGCTGGACCGTCGACAAGGTGGCCAAGACCCCCTGGGTTCAGGGCGCCATAAATGTCGAAGGCGGAATACGTTTCCGCGAAGAGAAGGACGGCGAGGAAGTTTCCTGACATTCACTTGTGCGACTCTAAAGTCACTGAAAGTATCTTGACTTCTTTCAACTTGGACCAGAGGTCTGTTCTCGAATATTGCCCATAACTAACTCGATGTTTTTGAACCATCGGGTGCGCTGCTGCCAACACTCCGGTAGCTCCCTTACAACTACATTACAATCTATTGCGCGCCCCTTCTACGAATCTTTATACGATTACATGACGGGACAAAGGGGCACATGGGTAACGGATTGATCAAATCAGGAAGAATGACGGAAGGTGTTGTTTCATGGGTATTAGTATGATGCGGTTCGGTTGTGTATTTATAGCATTTGTTTGTGTTTTGGCATTTGTGCTTTGGCTGTCTTGGGTTCGGTTCGGTTCGTTCTATCTTGACATCCTTTCTTGTCTTCTTATTCTTTGATTACCCCCCCGCTTTGTTTCTTCGTTTTTACATTAAACCATACCACTCGTAGGCTCTCAGGAGTAGAAAAAGGTTATACCAAAATGAATAGAAAGGTGTTTTTACTCTATTATGTTCTTGTGCCTAATGTGAAAAGCAACCACCTCAATTGTGAGAAACTCTGCAACGAGATAGTCTCTACTTGTTCCTACAGGGATTCAACTACTCAAACTGTGTCTAGAATGACATACACTTTGGTAACAGTGGCTTTGCTTTCATGAGGCATTGAGTATGGTGGTGCTTTCCAACGTACGACTTGTGGCAGTTGCTGCGTGAATCCCCCTCTCGTTGAATGTTGTGTGCTTGCTCTGTTGCGCCGTAATAACGGTTGTCACATTGAAAAGTCATTTGTCGTATTCTTATCAGCATCGCCTGATTCCACCGACTTCATTCTGTGCAAGAATGCCTTTATAAGGTATACGAACAATAGCATTCTATTATCTTCCCCATTATGGAAAAAGAACAAGAGCTTCTGAAAACGGCCGGTTGACTTGTCTTCCCCATACTCAAAAATGCTGTATCGATCCCCTCATCTAGGTCTATCATGTTCGTTTATTTTGTTCACCTGCTACTCTTCATCCAAGGGGGCTGGATCTGACAACTGTCGACGTTGATAGAGTTACCGGCCCGTTTATTGTTTCTTGCAGAGGTTAATTAATCTGACTCAAGGCTTGACTGCATTGCACATCACATCTCAGGTCGTAATGCCACTAATGGCTTTGAGTTAACGCCTTGGATTCCAGCAACAAAATATGCTTATATTGACGTCCAACTCAGGTTCGGGTGGTTGTTTCCCCTCGTTGATGACTGACCAGTCGCTTAACACGAGGTCACATTTGTCTTATCAGCTAAGAGATCTGCAAGGCCTGGCCTGGCCATTGATCTGGCAGTCTGGCTATTTTTATCTGCTGGGGACAACCAACAACGAACCATGAAGTCATGAGTCGACTCAATCTGCTAGGAGTCGTCCAATGAACGCACAGTTCAATATCAGCACAAGAACTCAGCTCCCCCTTGCTACCTTGAATTTCCCCCTTATCATCGTCCTTTGGAAGGAAGGAAGAAAAGAAGGACGGATGGAACACGTAGGGGGGCACATCAAGCAGTCTAGCTGTAGAGGTTGTCAGACGTGATGCCGCATCCAGAGATATGCACCGACTGAGCCGTAGACTATGTCTCGGAGCATTTAGCTAGAGACTCGGCGGATGCGGACCAGATTGCCGTGTACAATGTGGCTTGACCCTCTGATGCCTTGGCAGCGGCTTGCTCTTCATCAATCTGCTACAATTGGACCCCTGAGAAAGACACCGTAAATCTCGTAATGGCATCACGGCATCTGGAGCGATATTATGGAGTAAACTCCAGTGACTGCTTTCAGGGACCCGATGACGAGCTGACTGGATCGTGCGAGATGGAGTTGCGGCATGATCTCCGTCGTTCAATGGGAGCAGGGGACAGGGGGTGCCGGCATCGAGCAGAGTGAAGCACATGCAAGGCGAGGCAAGGCAAGGCAAGCATGGGGTTGACTATGCTGTCTTGGGTCATATCCCCAGGACACTCGGGCACAAAACAGACGCTATCATAGCAACCTGAATTAGAGACAAAGACTTGTTCTTCTAATAAGTTGCATTGACGGTCATATCCGTGTGATATTCTCAAGAGCATTGCACAGAATAACAAGCGACTCGCTATCTTCGAACGACACACATCAGTTCTTCGAGATAACTCGGCCGCTCTCTCGGCCGAGTACATTTCGTCTTATGGGAGCCGTTGCCGGACCAGGGGCTGTGTGGCATGTCATGGCTCCAGCCAACATGGAACGTTCCATTTTCAGCCCATTCCGACACCCTCTCGTAAAAGCGTACAATCAATCACAACTGACCAAATGACTTCTCTCTCTCTCTCTGAACTTTGCAGTTGTCGAATCATTCACGAAGGAAGACTTTCAAGGTTGATCTTGCGTTATATCCAGTAAGGCGTTGTTAGTCTTTCTAAGAAAAACATTCGGAATTTCCTTCTCGTCGGAACAAAGACTTCAAGACAACGGCGCCATGTGGACGGACGACAGGAAAGGCTTCAGGGCTCAGTTGTAGGCTATCGGCGGGGGCCGGCTTGGCTACAGAGCCAGTAAGAAGCATGGCTCTCGCCCCCCCACAACATTGTGTATTCATTCAATTTGCAAGATAACCACTGTCCTAGGGCAGTCTCCTCATTTGATTGGAGCAGACTGGCTGAAGATCGATAGAGCTCCTTCGCGTCGAGATACTGAGCTTCGCAGCAGAGCCTGTGTCTCGGTACCCTGATTCGCGCTCGAGCAGCAATCCTTCCAGGGTGACAACGCCTGTCAATCTTCGTCACTAGCCACTCAGACCAACTCACGGTGTGGCCTCAGAAACAGCAGGTCGAACAGACAGTGGCGTGCGCCACGGCCGAAGCGATCGGACGGCCAGTAAAGTTTCCAAGTTCAAGTCCAAGTCCCAGGCTTGTCCGAAACCATTCCCATTTCCTCTTGTCCACCGAATGTGCCGTGCCGATCGTGTTGTCACTCTTGCAGCACCTGAAAAACTCAGGGGGACAGAGCTGCGTCTTGTCTCTCGTGGTGCCTTTGATTCAGCCGAGCTGAGAGAGAATACCAAGATAACGAGACCTTCTGGAATATCTTAGAACTCAATGTTCTCAGAGCACAAACACAGGATAACACACTGGAATGCTCATGCCCTCGGCAGATTTCCCTGTCGGTACGAGCCCCCAGAGCCGTATCGAGTCAATGTGATTGGTGCTTCTAAGTTATGGTGGTGTCTCCGTCTTGTCCACCTTCTGCTTTTGGTCGTTTGGTCGCATGCTCTCACAAGCGCACCCCTGAAAGCTTTCATCTCACTGGTTGAGTATCATGGACCCCGGCGATGGCGTTGTCTTTCTAAGTTTCTAGTCTGCTAGTGTAGCCTTATCGGCCCTTCTTTCTCTGTGCTGCTGAATCTCACAATTCATAATTCGTCCTCTCGAGGTCGTCCTCTCTATTATCGCCTCTGCACTGCCTTGTTCCTCGAGTCGTTGGTTTTGAGAGTCATTGCTGCTGCGTTTTAGCTGTGCCTGAACGATTTTTGACCGCGTTTGGTTTTAACCATAAACCCTCGGAACTGCTGAACCGAGGACATGTCTGTTGCTCTCTTATCTCCCTCAAAGAGCCCACTCCAGCCTCCTCTAGAGTCTAGACAACATATTGGGTTGCCTTTCTGGGAAATTTTGGCGAAGGAACTTTTGCTGGCGCTCTCTCACGCGCATTACTTGGCGTTCTGGCCGTGGACGCTCCCCGTCTTTTTTCTGGCTCCCATTGCATTGATGGTCCTATCACAGCACCGCCCATATCTTGTCTAGCTGCTGCGTCAAGTCTGGGGAACGATAACGTTAGCAAGCTCTGGCCATTGCTTTGGTGCGACTCACTGCACTGTTCTACAGGCGGCAGACACCCCAGTCCTGGTAGTGTCCGCTGGGTTGTCGTTCTTGGTTTGGTTCTGTTCGCTCTTGCCTGTACCGTCCGTTCGAGCGCTCTTCCTTATTATTATACGTACCGATAGTCATGGGCGTTTCTGCCCGCCTATTCATCCTCCCGTTCTTGAACCTCCATCTGAGCTCTCCCGCTCGCCACATTAACGAGTGATGAATTCTCGCATTGGCGACTGAGGACACAGCCGAGGCCTTCGACTCGCCTCAGTCCGTCATTGACTGCCTTTCAGCCAGCAGACCGGGCCTCTCACGTCCGGCCTGGGCATCACCGGCGACATGTTTAACCATTCAGCAGGCGGGCCTCGCCCTTCCGATAACAATGAGGATCCGTCGTATGGTTTCGCCGACCAAGGCTGGCACAGGTTCACCATGAACAATAACAACACAAATAGTTTCTCGACGGGAAACTCGCAATCATATCACGATGGCGGCGCATCCTATGGCGACTCGTCCGGCATGGATTGGGCGCCAACTCCATCAGCAGAATATGACATGCGATTCGATCAACACGACCCCATGTCTCAAGATGTCGAACTCGATAACATGAGCTCTTCCCATGGTGGAGGAGGTGGCGTCGGACGTCTGGTTGCACATTTCGAGAACAAATCCTTTGCGCCCCCTCTACCTCCAAGACCATCGAACGTCGTAACAAGCCCAGTACATCAAGAGCCTCCCGTTTCCTCGCCGTTCGGAAACTTCAGTGTCACCTCGCCTATCGTTACAAGTCCTCTCGCCAGTCCTGCAGAGCCCAACTATGGACTCTTGAGTGGTCATTCAAGAGTCACCAGTCCGATCGTTAGCCCGCCGCCCGCCCTCGCTTTTGGCGGATTTCATGATATTCCAGTCCACAGTCCAGGTGTGGGTTCGCCGTCCGGTCCTTTCGGAAGTATGAACAGTTTCATGATGAACAACAATAGAGTGACGACCCCAATGGAGACAGTATCCATGGCTGGGCCTTCAATGATGCCAAATTCTAGCATGAACGCCAAAATCACCTCACCCGGTCCAGTTACCCCAGGTGTGCCGGGTACACCTGGATTCGCCATATGGCGACCACCAGTACCAATGACTTCTAAACCCTCCTTGGATCAACCACAAGGCAGCAGTGCTTCCTCAAATTCCGGCTATTTCGCAAAACCCCCGATCCCCTCTACACCTAAACCCGTGATGAACGCCGGAAGCCAGCTGGTCTTGGATTTCAATACCAATTCCACCTTTAACGCTAAAGGCAAGGCGCCTGCGAAGCCGCCTGTCAAACCACCCAGGCCTGTTCGACAACCCTCCCGATCATCAATGTCCACACCTGGACCTTTTAGCCCTCCTATTAAGCAGGAACCCTCTACACCACAACTTTCACAAGCCTCTACCTCCTCCATGCTGCCTCCGGTATGTTTCGTGAAATTTAGAGCGAGGGTGCCCATTGCTAACTTTTCTCAGAATGAACGAAGAACTTCTGTATCTCAACGATCTCAAGCAGGAACCCGTCCTTCAAGAGAGCAGGTTCCGGCTGAGGCATGGGAATCCTTCAAGCACACAATTCGTAAACTGTATCTCGAGGAAAGGAAACCACTTAAAGAGGTCATGTCTGTCATGGCCGACCAGTATGGCTTCCAGGCAACGTAAGTTCCTTTTCGTCTCCCACTGAGTGCCATAACTCACCCTTTGCAGACCAAAAATGTACAAGACTCGATTCTCGCAATGGGGCTTTGTGAAGAATAATACCGAAGAGGAAGTAAAGCGCCTGCTGTCCATGAAATTCCAGCGTGACGCCGAGGGCAAGGTGTCCGAATTCGTTCGTAACGGCAAGGTTGTCAACCTGGGCACCTACTTGAAGAGAAAGGGTGTTACCGAGTACGACTTGGTCGATTTCGAACTGCCTGCCGATTTGCCGGCTCACATTAGATGCAGAACTCCAACTCCGCCTCCAACACCAGGGTATCTTCAATCTCCAGATCTCCTTCGGGCCCAAGAAATCATTATCAGCAACATGAGAAAGGCGTTCTTGCAATGTCGACAATTCGAAGTCGAGACTGACGCCCAAGTCGGATGGCAAACTATCATGGTGTGGGGAGCGGGCTCAAGTGATCTTCTTCTCGAGGCTAACCACTATTTCGAGATGAAGGACCACGATCAGGGTGGTCATTTTCTGATGAAGGCTTTCCAACAGCTCGAATCAGATCTCAAGAAGCTGTCTCCTCAGGGAATCAAGGAGTTGCTCCTGGGTATGGTTCATCGCGATCCAGGAATGATGACGGCGCTCTGCAAGTATTTGGCGGCTTACTCGACGACCAACTTCGAGAGGTCACATCCCCTGCGGCAGATCTTCTCTTGTTTATATGAGGTGCAACAGAAGCATGGACCAGGCACGCTATCGGAACTGCTGTGGGGAAGCATTCCAACCATTGCTGAGGAGCTGGAGGCCATTTATGGTCGCAAACATCCCTATGTGGCTCGAACATGGGTTGACCTCGCCATGTTTTATAACCATGTGAATCAAGAGCGACTGGAGAAGTTGGTGGGAGAACTGCGACTGCTGCAGCGACAAATGGAGCAACGACTAGGCCCTGAAAGCGTTGATGTCCTCGTTCTGCGATATACAATTGTCCAGTTAATGTTCGCGGCGCACCCTCAATCTAATGCGACTAAGCAAGCAACGATCGACCTCTGGCATCATATGAGAGGCATGGGACTTCTATTCCCTATTCGTAGCCAGCAACCAAACATGTTCTGCTATCATAGTCCCGTCAAGGTTGATCCTTGGACGAAGCGCTGTCGGCGTCGATACGATTCTGGTGTTCAATTCCTCGAGGAACATGTCGGTGTTCGCGTTGTCGTGTACTTCGAGGAGGACTTCCATACCACGGAGCACGCACCAGAACATATTCCTCATCAGCACCAGCAACGCCAGCAGCAGCAGAGCCACCAATATCAGCATCGGCAGTCACAGCAGCAGCAACGCCCACAACAGCTCCAAGCACAGGACTCGTGGGCGGCCGCGATGGGGCAGCAAATGTCGAGCTCAAAATATTCGTTCATCTGAGCAGGATCTCAGATGGTTTATTGTTCTTGGTCCTGATGTACAGTGTCAGGATCCGGCGTATGTAATTCGACAAAGCCGGTGTTTTCAACAAGTATCTATTGGTGACGGAGGCGGCTTCAACGACTGCACGATATACTACTTACCACAAGTGTTGCCAGTATACGTACATATCTTGGCACCGATAACTTTGGATTCGATCATGATCCCATTGATGAGTACACAGCCTGGAGTCTGGTACCGAGCAAGCATATCTTTTCTTTGTGGGTTTTAACGTCTCATGGACCGGCGTTTATTCTTTGGGGTTTGCGTTAGCCAGCACAGCGCAGCAGGAATTGGGGGGAACGTGCTTGAACATTTTGGTTTTGGTCGATTATGATATGACATCCCCCATTGTATAATAGTAACTGACGCGCCGGGTATTGATGAGACGAGACGAGACGGGGTTGGGAGATGCTGGAGTTTGGGGGTCTTCAAAATGATGGCGCTCTAAAGAGAAATGAAGAGGGTTACATTGAGAAGGTGCAAGGCAGGCGCGAAGGTTTGGAACTTTCCCTTAAGGTTAGAAGGAAGGAAGGAAGGAAGGAAGGAAGGAAGGAAGGAAGGAAGTAAGGATATGAACAACCCCTCCACAACGAGGGAAGGCGATACCCTGGGCCAAAATTACAAGTCGATACCTTGGTAGTGAAATCAGGTAATACAAATAGACATTCATCTACAAAACATATATAAATTTTATTGGTTTCCAACAACTCCTTCCGACAACATCAACTAAGGTCCTTGGTATTTACGCCTTCCTACATCACCTCTGAGGTTCAGATGGACGCCGTAGCCATGCTCCCTGCAAATTATTTCCGAGCTATGCCCGGCGCAAAACGAAAACCTCTACAGATCCTCATCATGACAACCTCTCCACCGCTCAAGCCCCCATCATGCGCCGTTTCCACCCTTCAGCCCTCGCGGGCATCTGTTCTACCCCCCCAAAACGATTCTGTTCTTCATCGCGCACCATCCAAAGTAAGTCAATTCCCGCCTTTGCCCTCCCAGAGTCTCATCATGGATGCTAACCCCAAGGTCCTCCAGAAAATGACGTTCTCTTCCTGCGCCAACAGGGTATCAAAGCTCCCAAATGGCATCTTACGTCCCCTCTCCGCGCCGATACGAAAATAAGACTTGGTTATGGTGCTTCTATCAATTCATCCGAACTTCTTGGTCGTCGAGTGCTTGATGTTCTAAATGATAGCTCAGGACGCCCTGTTACTCTTCACGAGCCGACCTTGGCTTCATACATCATTAACAGCCCGCGACAGGCCACACCGGTACGATACAATGCCAATGGAACTCAACCACTGTTACTGATATGGGATCGACCCTTAGATCTATCCCCACCATGCGAATACCATCGTGTCGCTCCTCGATTTAAACCTTTCCCGGCCTGGCGAAGAAGAATACGACACAGATCCCAATCATCCAACGGAGCCGTTTGAGATATTTGAGGCTGGTACGGGAATGGGGAGCTTGACGCTACACCTCGCTCGTGCTCTTCATGCAGCAAATCCAGCTGTACCTCCAAGCCTGCGTAACACCCTCTGCACGGCACGGTACAGGACCGATGGGTTTGGTCTTGATCTTGCCGATGAGGACCAGGCTGCCCTCGACTCTTACCGGTCCAGCCGTCGCGCCGTGTTGCATACCCTTGACCGTAACGTTAAACACTCGCGCGCAGCACATAAACTAATTCGCCACTTCCGCCGCTCTTTGTACTTCCCTACTATAGACTTCCATGTGGGCTCCATAGACGAGTATATCTCGTCCCGTCTGGCAGAGACGGACAACCGGCCTTTCTTGTCTCATGCAATCCTCGACCTCCCTTCCGCTCACGACCACGCTTCCCAGGTTATTCAAGCCCTCCACCCTAACGGCCTTCTTGTCATCTTCACACCCTCCATTAGTCAAATCGCTGAGTTCCAAACTTGGGTTGCTCGCACAGGACAGCCCATGCGTCCCGAGAGGGTCATTGAACTTGAGGTTTCGACGACGGCCGACGGTGTTCTCGATTCTGGTGGTGGCAAGGAGTGGGATGTTAAAACCGTGATTCCTAGAGAAAACCCTGAAGGCGCTGCAGTACAGGTGATGCGACCCAAGGTGGGTGAGCGAGTCACTGGTGGTGGGTTTGTAGCTGTTCTCCGGCGATGGCCTGTTGATCGGATACGCTCGCAAATTGAGTCCTCCACACAGGAGAGTCCTTCTGAAGTTGAGCCCGAATTTGAGGATGGGGTAGTTTGTGAAGCTGAGGGCACCGTGGAGGCTGAGCCAGCGAAGACTGAATGATGTTCATGAATCTTTTAACAATCTATAAATCTTGCACAACACAATCTGCATAGTAGACTTTGAAGCCGACTTTTAAACTTGTAGTCTAGACACATACAAGGCAAACAATAGACGAAGCAACGAATGTAATAAGAGTGGAAGAACAGTAATGCCGCTTGCTATCTCGTTCTGGCTCCCCAAAGCATGAATGGGTATCTCTATGCAACATGCTCAAATATCAAGTCGTATCTCCTCCTCACATTCAATCATCAAGACTTCATAATCATCCCTATCCCGTCTTTCTTTTTTAACCCCAATCCTTTGCACTCCATTTCCAAATTTTGCGGAGTGCCATGTCCAGCATTTCCCCCATATTAAGAACCCAAAAAATAACCCCGTAGCTTGAAATACCAGTGCATCCAGTGCGTGGTCTAACCCGACCTGCGGCACCGAAGATTAATCAAACAAGTAAAAGAGAACTGATGCCTCTGCTGCAGAGGAACGAAATGAAATAGAGATTGCTTTCCGTGGTTCAATCTTGTGGTATGGCCTCTTTTCCTGAGGAATGGGCTTGCGCCGCATGGAATCTTCCCACCTGTAATGCTTTCCAATTAAACTTGCGTATCTTGCGCAATGTTGTGACCGATAAGGAAAAGTAGAGGAAGAAAATAATGTGTTGTGTTAAGTGCTTAGACACTGGTGATGCGCTCAAGAGGAGCTCGAGCGCAGCAGACCATGAGCTTCAGGCTTGTACCGAGCTCTTCGGACTCAGAGAGTAGAGCCTTATCGCTCCAGATGCTCTTTCCAGAGGGGTTCTCAGCTGCATTTTCGTAGCATCGTGTGTACCACCATCGGCCAACGCGACTGACCATCTTGGTGATGCCCTCGTCTGCCAAGGGGCTGTTGTCGCTCATCATCTCGGATAGGCTTGGCGGATCCTTCTTCTTCTCAGCAGTAGCTTTGCCCTTGTCGGCCTTGCTGTCTGAGCGAGTGACGGAACTTGCGACAGGCACACCCACTCGTGCTGCCTTGATAGTAGTGAAACCAACCTTGCCGAGAAGCCGAACAATGAGATCCGCGGTTGATCCAAGACTAGTATCAGGCGTCTTCTCGTTGATCCTCTCTTTGAGGCGGCGGACTGTACGTCGGCCCTTGTTGCCCATGTTGTTCAAGTCAACATCAAGAATGGATAGCTCGATGAAACCTCCTGGCTTCAGTACACGGCGAGCTTCAGTGAGAATGCTGCGGTAGTATGCTTCAGGAGCTGCGACAGGAAAGCGGTACACAACAGCCGTAAAGCTCTGAGGGGCGAATGGAAACTTGTCGAGGTGAGAGACATATTGGATCTGATGGTGGTTTGGAGGGCTGAGAGGGAAGCTCGAAGATGAACTCTTGAGTTCTTCAGGAAGAGGAGCGCGTGGAGACAGATTGAAAAAGGTAGCAGCCGGATATGTTTCCGCAGCGTAGAATGACCAGTCATCGTTACCAAGACCATCAATTACAAGAATCGAGTGCCTCTTCAGTGATCCCTCAACAGGAACCAGTTCATGGCGAACATCACTGAAGAGAACATGCCCGAAGGTAAGCCACTTGCTCACCGTCATTGAACCAACTCTGAGGTTGACCTGTGCGAGTGGTGAACCGTCCTCCGAAGAAGAGCTAGCATCAGATAGTCTCGTCTTGCGGGAAGATCGACTGCTTCGTCGAGATACTTCACCAGCCGCAGGAACATCAGTGTCGGTGTTGCGGTCCTCATATCCCGAAACAAACTTGGAGACTGAGAAGGGAGTGCTGGGGCTTGGGTGAGGTTGAAAGGCTGCGCGAAGGCGTTCAGTCATATCAGCGCTGCAAGTGCTGGAGATGGTTGTTGCTTTGGATTGTCGGCTTGCCTTTTTATCGAAGACAATTGTCGGCGACTCCAAGGGCTTCTCCTTGCTAGCTAGCTTGGACTCATAAGTCTCAAGATGGAACGGTGTACCTCGCGAAGAAGTTGCCGAAGGAAGTGCTTTGCCAGCATCTTCTCCAAGGAGATCATCATACTCATCCCACACCTCATCTTCTGCGGGGGGGTCATAAGGCTGTGGGATCACGGCAGTAGAGCCAGAGAAAGCAAGAATGCCAGAACAGCTTGAGCTAGATGTACCAATGGTTCCTTCGGAGTCCTTGCGAGGCGAGAAGGCCAAGAACTCTTTTTCAACCCGGCTCAGAGCAGGAGGGTTAGAGTCTCTTGATGAGAGGTTATTGGTGCTTCCTGCTGTTGAACCATCTGTAGTCAGATCGGGAACAGGAGTCGAAGGCCTAGAAGGTGAAGGGCCTTTGGCAATCGATTCAGGATCATAGACCTCAAGGTTCTCGGGTGCCAATTGCATACTAGCTCTGAAAGGCCTGGAAAAGCTCATGGGTGACACATGTTCAGTACGGTTACTCACAACCTTGGGGATTCTTCCCACTTGAGGAAGTCGGCTTCGTCTACCAGCAGTAGTGCTTGTTGACGGAGGCTGTAGAGTAGGCTTCTTGGACATCAAAGTCTGGTGGGGTACAGGCAGCCGAGGCTTGGTATTCATCTCGACACTCTCCCGCCTGGGGGTTTGAGCTGGCTCTGCAGGTCGCACCGGAGAATTGGTTGACGACCGCATCTCTGGTGTGCCTTGCGAAAGCTCGGAAGTACCACCTACACTAGGTGACTTTCCGTAAACCTCGGCAAACCTCAAGACATCTTGAATGTCCATGGGCTCGCTGTCCTCTTGCTCTGACGAATCCATCATGGCGTAAAAGGCAACGGGCTTCTTCTCCACTGGTTTGACAGTAGCCGAGACTTTCTCGCTCTGCTTAGGCTGCTGCGTCTGGGTTGATCTTCCAAACAAGTTCCACTTTCGAGGAGACCGTGGCCTCTTGACAAGCTTCTTGGGTGCAGGGTGGGAAGACTTGGCTTCGTGAGAAATCTCCCGTTGCAGTTCGAAGTGGGACTCGTCAGACATGACACTGGTATCGAAGCTTGTCATAGGCGACGATGCATAGCCTGACGTGTTGATGGGGTGAGGCAACTTCAGGGGGTCATCCGGCGAAGATCGGAGTCGATGCACAGATCTTCGGAAAGCCAAAGTTGACTTCATCGTAGGGCCTTCAGAATCACTGCCCTCAGAGGGACGGCGAGCACCAAAAGCTGGGTGTGGGGAGCGTGACATAGGTGATGGCCACAAAGTGTTTCGAGGCTGATCTTGAGATGTTGCCAATGACTGCGTGCTTCCAAATCTCGACTCCTCGGTTGCCAAACTCTGGGAGCTAACACTCCGAGAGAGTTCAGAGCTTGCATTTCGATTCTCGATAACCGCACCTCCAGCGATAACCACTGGGTTGACCCGGTCTGCAAAGAAGGAATCATTGCTAGAACGGGGTTCTTGAGTTGTCTGACTACCAGGAGAGTTGCGTGTCATGTTGCTGATACTGCCACTGCGTCTCTTGGAAGCACCAATGCGTCCATAACCTTCATGGCCTGTGCCAGCTACAGGACCCTTGCGAATGGTCTTCTTTTCCTTCTCATTCTTCTCAGCTTGTGTTGCGTTGGCGTGCTTCTTGCGACTAAAGAACGGGAAGCGCGAGAAAGAGGAGATCGCCACATTAGGGCTCGGTGTGCGTGTCGTTCGAGGTGGCTCGAGGCCCTTACCCTTCTTCGATTCGGTTGTTGCCTTGGGTGCCGATTGAGCGTACAATTCGCCTCTGATGGGGAGCTGTGAAGTTGATGCTGTTCGGCCTCCATGAGAGTATTGTGGCTTTGGGGGCGACAAAGCTGCTGTAGCCGCAGATTCACTTCCACGTCTTTCGGTTGATGGGAGGGACTGAGTGGAAAGATTGCTATGGATGACTGGCATGGGGTTGAACAGTTGAGATTGCATGTCGGGGGTGCCATCCCTGCTGGGTCGTGAAGGGGGCACGGCTCTTGGGGAGGCGGAGGATTGGGCACTTCTCTCAGGGGAAGGGGATCGCAAAACAGGTCTTGATACCTTGCGCACCGACTTGGGCGACGATGTCTCCTCACGAAAGTATTGGGATGACTTCCGTGGTGGAGGACTGGGTGGAGGAGGAGGTAGGTTCTTGGTCTTCTTCTTGATAGTGGCTTCTCGAACAGTAGAGTTCGACGAGGATGAAGTCAGAGACTCTCTGACAGCTGCGAGGCCATGAGGATCAACAGTGATGGCATCAACCTCATTAGGGAAACTTCCACCAGCTCTTCGTGTCACAGGAGGTCTGTTGAGGATAGGGCTTTGTAGTCGGTTCTTGTTCTGAGTGCGAAGAGGCGCAACAAGGCCAGGAGACTGAGACGCAATTGAGGTTGGCGTGGTGTCACGACTATAGGACCCTGGTCCAGGTGACTCGGAGAACCTAGTAGATGGGCTTCCACTGGTTCCAGAAAACAGTAGGCTGGCTGGAGTTGGAGGTGGGAGATCGTGTGTCGCTAACCGGAAGGGAACCTCAATGCGGTTGTCCGAGCTGTCAGACGGACGTCGAATGTTGCGATAACGGTCCAGTTCGGGGTAGATGACTGGTGATTTGGAAGGTTTCTTTACCTCTACAACCTCAGCAATTTGAATCTCGGCAGGACTGCTGGTAAGTTCTCTATCCAGATGGAAGCCAAAAGCAGGGTCGAGCGAGCCTTGGCGCTTATGCTGGGACGAAGAAGAAGAAGAGTCTGTCCGAGATGAGCCAGTCCGCGTCGTCTTGACATCACCAGATAACGATGACTTCTTCCTACGCAGAACGTTTGGGTTAGACCTTGGATTGTCCATGGACTGGGCTGATGATGATGATCCGGAACCTCCACGATGGTTGGTAGTTGATCGTGTGGATGCTGAAGTAGAAGAAGACCCCCATGATTGGGCTTGATGATTAAGGCTAGGTCGTGACACAGGCTGAGGAATTGAAGGTCGTCGAGTAGTAGAAGGTTGAGGAGCCCTTGCTGATGGACGTGAGATGGAAGAGGGCTTCGGTAATGGCCGTGGAATTTCTTCCCTCCTTCCTGATCTGTGGAGTGGCTTTGGAGCATTCGAGACAACTCCAGGCTCAGATCCCATTGTCGTTCCCGGACCAGGCCGTCTTATGCGAGACGGCTCCGAGGGCCTGGTCGGGATACCAGACCCTAATCTGTAAGATTCCATCTTCCAACCTTCTTCAGGATCGATTTCGTGTACTTAATCCCATGTTTCGCCGGGAAGGATCCTTAATAGGTGCACGGTATATATGAAAGTCCAAAACAAAATAGAAAAGTAACCGAGACCGTGAATCGGGAGAGCGAGGTAGAGTCGTCGTTATTAGTGTGGAGGGGAATCGTTACTCTAAGAATTGGTGTGGGTAAATTTATCAGCTCGAAGAGGCCTAGTTCGTTGGGTGATGGTGTGGGCTGTGGGATGAACCCGCGTCTAAAAGTTTGGTTGACGGACGGACGGTAGAGCTGGCGCTTCGGTTGATGTGATGAGTGTTTGAGGTGCGGGCTTTAGTACAGTAGTGTCGTTCAAGGTTGGAGTGTAAGTGGAGGAAGTGAGACAGGACAAGGAAGAGGGAAGGGTAATTAGATGAGCTGAAGAAGTTTAAGAGATGAAGAGACAATGCAATGGTACATAGTCAGACAAGAAGACAGGAAAGACAAGACAAGACAAGACAAGACAAGACAGTGGCAAAACTAGAGAGCGAATAGGTATAGATATGATAAGGTATGAAAAGAGATGGTAGCAGCGGGGAGGGCCGAGACGGAAACGGGAGCATATAACTAGGAGGAATAGGTAGTATTTAGGCAATGGACGACCTTTCTGGGGCCATCATCATGAGTGGACGACGACATCTGGTACATGAATACATGGACGGATGGGCAGAGGTACATGACATGCATGTTTGGAGGACGGACTCTGACTGTGGCGTTTCTCCTAATCCTGGTCTGGTCTGGCCTAGGAGGTTGCAGGCATTGCCTTGCCAGGCAGGCATCGCATCCCGGGCGTGGAGTCCGCCCATGCAATGCGATGCGATGCGATGCGATAAAACCCTCCCCCAAGTTTGACTCATCCGTTTGGTCAACTGCAGCAGCTGGTAGTATCCGTCGCTGCGGAGCACATCAACTCAAGCGTGCTACTGCGCCGCGTTCCCTCCTTCGGGGTGCATGTCCATATTATCCTATGAGAAAGCCCTCATGCCATCTTGACGCAGTGATTGGCCATCACACCCTTGTAGCGATTTGCACTCCCCAATCCTGGTCGCCTTCAAAGACCCTTGGTGTGGGCTATCCATAGTGGGGCTTCACAATGAGAGAGACAGAGACGGAAATGTGAGAGAAGGATATCTTTAAACGACTGGTTAACCTTGAACTGGGCTGGGCTGGACCGTTGACATCAGTTAGCTACATACCCAGGTAGTTAGTTAGGTACTTAGCTAGTAGAGTGGACCAGAAAGGGATGGGCCGATGGCCGCTCATCATGGACCAATCTTGGATCTCTATAACCCAAGATGATGGAGGAGAGACAAAAGAAAAGGGTGGGTAAACAATACTATAAGAGGGAGTGCACAGATATGGAGAGATAGAATGTTATCAGCAAAAAGATAACATCGAATCATCGTCTAATACCTCTCTCTGGTGAAAAAAGCCTGACCAAGAACTGATGCGGGTGCAGGGTATATAGTCCTGACATTTGGTGGTTGCGTCCCGTTTTGGAGATGATGAAGCTGTGTGAGGGGGGGGGGCAGGAATGGTATTCCCAGTGACTGATAATCTTTTCTCTCGACGTCTCGATTTTCAATAGTCAGGGGTCATGAATCGATGCCCGGAGCCGAAGGACAGAGCCGTGGGTGTGAAGACAATGAGAGTTCGGAGCAGGGTATCGTCATCTCGATGGGAGTGGGAAACTGTCCGTGACTCCGAGGTAGAAACATGACGGCGCTTGTTCCTGTTCTTCAGCACAAATATGCGACGTCGTTGGAGGCATATGCATGTCTTAGACATGCATATCAAATGTCTCACTTTGTTCCTCTCCCACAGGTTAATCTGGTCTGCATGTCTCTAAAATGTCTTGCCCATAGCCAGCCAGCCAGCCTCACCTTCCAAATCCATCCGTTAATTAGTATGATGAGCGTAAGCAAACACCGGGCACCTATCGTCGAGTAGAGTAATCACGATTGCGAATAACAACAAAGACTTTGAATAGGTAGTGTCCAACGATGTGATGAGTGGACCGGGCGTTCACATTTTTAGAATTCAGGGTAAGCTTTTACCGTCCCAACGGGCGAGTCCCGTTTTAAAATGGCCCCGCCTTGGGGGAAAGCCTATCATTATCGGATCCTTCGTGGGATGATCTGACAGTATTTTCATCTCGAATTGTATATCTCTTTTGCCATTTTCGCAATATGACATGAAGTCCAGGACCTCGAATCAACTCCTTCAGTGACAGGACTTGGTCGTCGTTGGTCGCTGACCGGGGGTGAGAGATGCTGGGGCGAAATAAGTTACACCCTGTCGGTCAAACACCAAGCCCCAGACCAGCTGCATGAGTTGCATCTGCAGCCAAGGTAGCGGCCAAGTTGGTACAAGAATAGCATCATGAGAGGAGTCCTTCTTAACGGGGACATCCTTTGCAGCGTTTATGCTAGGCGCGATAATGTTGGGGATAGCAGCAGCAGCAGCAGCAGCAGCAGTTTGCACGCCTCTCACGATGCTAGACCAAGATGCTCAACAGACGGGGCAGGACTCACAACTTCAGCGTTCAACGTCCCGCCTAATCCCGTTCTACGAATTTGCTTTGTCCCGTGAACACGAACGTCTCTCGCTCTCCCTCCCATTCGTTGAAAATCCCAACGCAAAGCGCCCAGGAGTGTCAATCGCCAAAAGACTCATGGATGCCATTGGTTGCTGTTCAAAGATTTTCTACCAATGAATCACACGCACTCGCACTCTCTCGTTTCACTCTACGACCCGTCAGAATGGACCCCAGGATAATGATAACCCTCTCTCCTGCATGTCTTCTTTTCCTTGTAAAAAGTCTACATATGGTGAGTGAACGACTAATCCACAATGCGTTGCATCGCTCGCCAATCCTCGCTGCAAAAAACTATGTCTTGCTCAGACCCCTGCACTAAACTATTGACATGGGGTACTATAATTTGGTAGAGGCGATGGCGAAGAGGGAGCTCAAAGCCGGTATCCATCAAGAGCAAAAACTTGTTGGTCGAACGGATCGCGCAGTTGTGAGACGAAGCAAAGAGCGATTGCGCGATATAGGTCTACGTGTTGGCCAACGTCAAAGTTCACCGCCATGCATTCTTAGTCTCGTGATGGGCACTTTGGACAAGATAAGACACCACGAGACCAAAAAAAGCAAGCCCAGGCAAAACGGTCGGCAGTCGAAAAGAAACGCACGCACGATCCTGGTGCTTCCGACGTCATTCCAAGACACAAGGCATTCTCTGGAATCTCATACGTGCTGGCAGCCTTATCACGAGGTCAGGTCCCAAACGTTCGGTGAGAGTTTGAGCCTCCAAATAACTAGGACTCAGATCGGTGTGTGCGGCTAACTAGCCCAGACCCTCGGGCCCTGTCTCTAGAGCAAGCTTGGCTAGCTGAAAGACTACATTGTGTGTAGTGCAAGCCAGTCCAGCTTGGATAGTGGCAAGGCGAGAATCGTTAATGCGCTGGCAAGGCGGCAAACGCGTCTTGACGTCGACATCTCACCGATTGTCCATGAATTCCGTGTCGTACCTGGATCAGTCTTAGATCTTGCTGCAGGACCCGGCGTGATTTGGGGAACATGTTTCCAAAAGTGGCTACAGTCCGCAGGGGTATCAAATGTGCATTTCCGCGATTATTCAGGTATTTTTTGCCACAACGGAATTAAGAACACCAATAAGATATTATATACCCAGTATATCTATGGAGATAATACTGGACTGATCTACAAGTAGATCAGTCAAGATTGGCTGCTGAAATCCTTAGTCAGAAGTACCGATTTTACATTTGAACCCCCTGGGGGCTGTACAAGAGAGGCATCCCATATGCAGCATGCAGCTCCGCCACAGCAAACATAAAAAAATTCCCCATATCCGCCACAGGTTCTCCGATCCTTGAGGCTGGTGACCCTGGTTTTCTGGGAGTTGAGATGCCTTCACTGACGTGGCAGATCGCGCGTGGCTGGCCACTCCGGCAGACGTGAAGCCTCAAGCCTCCCGTCAACCAGGCCAGGCCAGGCCCCCCTGTTCATGTGGCTTGTCAGTCGGCCGAGCGAGTAAGTGCCATCTGGGATGCTTGTCTTGTCCCTTGCAAAGTCACTCGAATTCGAGATCAAAGTACTCTCTACTTTGGGCAGCGGTGAATGCATGCAAATGGTCCCGATGTGCAGCTTTGCCTCATTGACAACTCATCAAACTGCAATATTCGCCAGCCGGTGATGCGAAGCGATGCGCAAGCCCAGCACCCTCGGTTGTGAAGCCATTTCTTCGCTTGCGATGATCAAGCGGGCCTGGATACACACTCGAGCACAACCACGGGCTCTAAGCGTCCAACGGCAACTGGAGTCGCTGGAGTCACAGTGGTCCATTTGATTAGACGCCTCTACCAACCATAGCCGCCAGACGGCTCGGCGACCAGGGCTACTCTATCGCCAGAGCAGGGGTTTTGCCCTCATGATTGGCTTGTTGTCTGAGACCTGGCTCGAGCCTAGCGTTTGGGAACGTTGACAACCACACGATCAAAGCTGTTGGTGATGGTGGATGGTCCTATCTCGCTTCCTTCTTCTTTATAGTGTCTTTTATTCTGCTCATTATCTCGCCAATATTGGCCATTGAGGCATGGAAGCCACTGCACGTTTTGTCCGGGACCGTTCGGAGACTGCAAGTATCGTCCGAGAACGGAGATCGTGGCTTGCGTCGTTGAAGAAACCATGAGCCCTTTTGGGATTGCGGGATTAGCGCAGCCGCGAGTATTTGTTTCTCGTTGGTCTCGGATCATCCTTGAATGTTGGCAGGGCTGATAAATAGAGTCTCGTGCTTTGCTGCAGATATGATGCTCATGTTGGTCTGTCCAATATGAAGCATCAACGCTGAACTTCGATAGCGTCGTCTCCCACTTGGCCGGCTTTCGCTCACCAACTGTAAACTTCTCAGCTGTTACCAGAGACGCACCCTTTCCTGAAAGAGGACTGAAAATTCTTCTGTTGTTTTCCACCCCCCCCATGAAGGTCTCCTAATTTAGCCATCCATAAGGAGAAAAGTAAGTTGCACTACAAGTGGCACTCCATGAATAGGGGCATCGCAAGACCAGGACCGCGGCACCGGCAGTCGTGCAACAGCGCACAAGTCTCACGGGAACTAGAGTCAAAGGAAGGCCTCCCCGTGATGGAAGCTCAATTCCGCCGTATATGTAGTGGGACCCAGGCAAGGTCATGGTGTTGAGTGTTAGTGGATATGCATGTCAAGCTTCAAGTCAGCTTGGCCCCATCTACGGCTCGTATCCGAACAGTCCAGTCGTCTCTTTGTCGTTCCGGCGGCCAGATTAACAGAAGATAGTTGAAGTTAATCGAGCCCCTTCATGTTTGACAAGATGCAAAACCTTGAAGATCCGCTTCTCCTTGGTTGAAGCGTAACCATTCGGATCTCGTGTGGATTCGTCCGACTCTGAAAGGTGATCCCAGTATAATCTTGCTCTACACAAGGCCACCGTGTTCGCACAACATCAAGATAGGCGTAAGATGTCCATGGACGAAGTATGATCGGACGATCCTTTGTGCTTTTCCTCACGCCCCGGAGCCCTCACATCGGAGCTTTATGTCATCTCACAGCTGGATACTTGGATTCTTGGGTCGATATTGACCAGCTCAAGCTATATGCAAAGACTAGCCGTTTGAAACCGCAGATTGATGATTTTTATTGCTCTTCCATTCGGCCGCCTTGCACCACGTTATCTTCTCCAGGACTGTTACCAAGGCCGCTCATAACAACTGGTTAGATCTGGAAACAGAGAACTTACCATGGACCTCAAGATTCTGATTGATAGTGGGTATTGGTCGAACCGAAGACGCCGATTTCCTCTTTATTCATTTATCCTTGATAGTCTGCGCCTGAATATGAAAATTAAAATGTTGTACAAGTAGAAATGGTCCATTCACGTAAGTCTGCCTGCTCCGCCCAATTTCAGCCTATCCTCAATTTGAGACCTTTTTACTTGCCAAAATTCGTGTCGTATTGGTTATGATGAGAACTACTAGTTCCCAGCGAACCTAGCAGCACGCTTCTCTGCCTTGGCCTTCTCTGTTGGGTCATCGAGAATACCACTTCTGGTAGACGTCTTCTCCTTTCGAGCGCCACCATCGCGACCGCCATCTCGACCACCACGGCCTCGTCGTCGACCGCCACCACCGTTTCTTCTGTCCATGCTTTGTCGCTTTCCAGGGCGGTTGCCTTCACCTTCAGTGGTGCGATCCCGGCCTCGTTTTCGCGAGCGCTCAGGGAGTGCTGAGTCAAGAGTAGTGGCAAGCTCCTTTTCGTCGAGGCCAAATCGCTTCGCACGGTCGGCGCGCTTCATCGCGTCCTCGTCCTCCTCAATACCGAACCGCTTGGCACGTTCGGCACGCTTCTTGGCTTCGTCGTCAGCAGCGGTGGATTGTAAACCGATGGCATAAGACTTCTCAGGCTCAGCGGGGGCCTCCGCTGTCTCGGCGGGCTTCTCTGTTGTCGTCTCTTCGGCCTTGGTGGCCTCGGCGGGTGCAGCCTCGGTAGCAGGAACCTCAGCAACAGGCTCGGAGGCGGTTACAGGAGCGGGTGCAGCGGGTGCAGCAGGAGCCTCGTCATCACTGTAGCTGATTTCATCCTCCTTGTGTTCAGCTGTGAAGGATCCAATTAGCCGATGTTGTCGATGCGATGTGACGCGTGAGAGGTTGGATCGCAGGTCTGATGGAATCACGTACCGGGCTTCTCAGCGGTTTCGGACGTTCGATCATTCTCTTGGAGCCTTGCAATAAGATCCGCCTTGTTGCCCGTCTGAGGCAGACCCTTCTCGGCCAGCAGCTTCTTCAGCTCAGGCACCTTGAGTGACGAATATTCGGCCATGCTGCGCAAGTCGATTGAAGCGCGTTAAGTAATAATTAGGAGACTTTTCAGGATCGGAGAAGAAGTGTGGCTAGTTATGCGATTGTTGCGACTTGGACTGCGATGCTTTGATGAAAGAAGAGAAAAGGCTTGAGTTGCTTCGATGGAGCGGACGAGGGCGAAGCAAGGTACGCGCCTCAAACAAAGAATGGATAGGAGCGACCCACAGTGAAACAAGCCTCATCCCCTACCTAGAATTAGCCAAGGGCAAACTCTTTACCTATCTTAAATCCAACCAAACAAAGAAATACCTAGGTAAATGGTAGCTTGGTATCGAGGACTGCCAAGTACTATAAATTGCAAAGCCTACTTGCCTATTATTTTGTTTGACTCGCCAAAACAGGCTTCGATTATCACACTGAACGTGTTCTACCTATATCCAATGACGCCTTTGTTGTGAAACCAATCTTGCTTTCTATTGGCTTGAGGGTGTTTGTCTCTGTTCACAGGGAGATGTGCACGGGCCATGAAGCTCTGAGAGAAGCTCGACAAAGCTCTTGTTGCCCGCTTTTAGAGCTCTACTCTCTCTACCTTAGTACCTAGACTACCTTAGGTATGCATTCGTTGGCATCATCAGGTCTCATTGCATTGCAGGATGCACCAGAGACAATAACACCCTCACTTATGCAAGTCGACTCATGGAGCAACGGCACTTCAAGCAGTGTACGGTTGTCTCGTCATACCATATCGCACATTCAGCGGCATCATAGACTGGCCTGCACAGACAAACACATACATACATGCTAACTAAGTACCTAGCCACAGAAAGGGCTGCTTAGGATGCCACATGATCCCAGTATTGGATGGTAATCGAGGGCCTCATCTCACGTGGCCATATCGAGAGTGCATCTATTGATGTAACCCCAGAATGGCCTGTACAGCTGAGCACGCCTGGTTTCTTTTCTTTAGGTGTGTTCGCAGGAGAGTTATGCAAGAAGAGGCATTCAAAAGATGAAATGTCGTCTCAATACACTCATGTTAATGAATCATCAATATACCTACTACAGAAATATCAACAAAACAATACCTAGCCAGATTGAAGTAGAAGATTATGTAGACATTAAAGAGCCACAAACTTAGATACTCCCCTGTAACCCGAGATCCGGACCCTTAACCGGGCGCTCCACACTTGATGGACTAAAATTATGCTCCAAAAGTCCGTGAACAGATAC